>NW_017729024.1:4527213-4559380 GCF_001723915.1 Gavialis gangeticus | reverse complement strand
GAAAAGTTAGTTCGTTCTTTTGGAATATGAGAGAGTATTGGTGGGGAAAATGCCTTGTCATGGTATTTGTTTGTTTTTAAACTAGTCCTTAGCGAACAACCATGGTGACAAATTGGCTTGGTAGGTAATCCCTTATCAAAAATGGCCTTTGAGTGTTGGCTTTGATTGATATGGGGATTTTACTGGCTTTGATTTGACTGATTACAAACCTTTGAAGAATACTTTAAGGCTGTGTGTGGTGGGTTGGGTTTTTTTCCCTTTTTTTGTTGAGGAAATTTGAAATAAAGACAGGAAATGCTGCATGTGATCATGGCTAATTTAGGATGTATCAGCATTGCAGGCTGCAATGTGGCATAGGTATCCCCAAACTAGGTTTAAATGAAGTACCTTGAATACCTGAAGCAATATGGATATGGCACCAGGGAGCCAAGAAACACTAGATTAGCCAACACGTCCAAGCAACTCATTTAAAGTTACTTCAGATACCTTAGTCTACACCATACATTTTGCAGTATAGCCAAACACTAGCTGCATAAAGAAAGCTTTTTCTAAAAGTCATCAGTTATTGAGGGTCATGTAAAATAGGCAGCCAACAAGGCAGCAAACCATATTCACCTGCACATGCGCACTTATGCACAGGCACACATTTCCTTCAGTTTAATTTGTAGGAGGGAGTAATTAAGTATCATGCTAATTTAAGCCCCAGTCTAGCAGTTAGTCCCCATCTTACTCTCTCTAAATGTTCAGTGAATACTGACAAAGACTTTCCACTTTTATTCTTAATCCACAGAATGTTTTGGAAGTGAAGCTTTTTGTGCACTTTTAGGGGTTAGAATTTCAAAGCCAGCTTTAAAGGGATTGAATTGGGCATTCAGATCCCCTAGATCCCTTCAAAAAATTCAGCCTTAAAAAGTGTACTACAGTCTTAATTGTCATCATTGTTCCATGACCATTTATCACTTTTATGGATTCTGTACCTCTGCCAGATTTAGCTTGAAGATGATACGCAAAGAGGCATATCTATATATGTAGTTGCACTGGTTTAAATTAAGGTGTGATATAAAATCAATGTAGTTGTAAGAACAAAAGTGTTGTTTAAATGTTATGCTTGTTTAAATTAACTTGTAAATACAGTTTTAGTTTAGCTAATTTTTAATGAAAAAAATGGACATATGGTTTTGTATTAGGTTAACTAAACCAGTTTAATTAAACTGGCACAAGTTGGACGAGGCCCATGATATAGAAAAGAGCCTCTCAATCTGTTGCATTTCAGATACAGGAAATGATCACATCACTAAAGTGCTAAAGTATGTACTGTTATGCCCACTGTCAAGAGGGTAGAGGTAAAGAAGCTTTGTGACATTTCCTGATGTTTTTGTGCTTAGCTATGCAACTTTAACTATCTTAATGGAGTTTGCGTGATGGAATACTGTTTACTCTTATAACTTTAAATATTTGCCCTCTTAATCCTTAGCTAAATAAATAAACATATGGGAAATAGTGATGCATACTATTAAAAATATTCCTGCTTGACACAGTTATAGCCTACTATAGGATTAATTTAAGAACAAGAATCTTACCCTTAAACTAATTTTCTTTATATTAGCTTCTGCCCTTTTAGGAAATTAAGAGAAACCACACACCCACAACAAATATATAGTTATAGTCCAAATGAGAGGCTGTATCTCAGATTGTATTTAGGGACTGATTTTTATCCTGCTGACTTCAAAATTGGGTGCTAAATATTATTTGAGAAATGATATGTTATGTACAGTTTTATGATCTTCGTGTGTGTGTGAGTTTGTGTGTGTGTGTGTTGTTCTTTTTTGCTTGGCAGTGTGGCTATTGCCTTCTAGAACATTTAATCTACAGTCCGTTATCTGATACATACTTAGTAAAGGAGCATCGACATCATATACTAAATGACTGAAAGCTGTGTTGTAAATTAACCTTGAGGAACTTTACCTTAAGTTATGTTCTGGTATTAAGTTGTTCACATGGCACTTGAAAACTTTTATGCTATTGCCAGTGGACCTTGATTGAATGAGTTTTTGTTTGTTTTTGCAAGCATGGCCCCACCATAGTAATATCTTCTACTTGCATCTGTTTGGGAGTGTCGGTTATAGCCATGTTAGTCTAAGGACATAAAGCAGACAACATTGTCTGGGTAAATGTGGTATCTTTAATTAAACCAATAAAATAGTTGGAAAAATGTTCTTTACAAGCTTTTGAGTACAAACTCCCTTCGTCAGGCAGAGGGAGAGACTCCCTTCTAAAACCAACACTCTCTTCAGGCAAAGACTCGCCCTCTGCCTGAAGAACGGTATTTGTACCTGAAAGCTTGCAAAGGAGTTTTTCCAACTATTTAGTTGGTCTAGTAAAAGATACCCCTTTTACTGAAAGAACCTTATCTGAATGCAACTACACATTTTTAATCCCATGGTTGTTGGCTAAGCTTCCAGTAGATACAGAGATTGGTGTCCTTCATGCTGTATGGTACAATGCTAAAAGTTACCAGACAGGAGTCAGAAATTCTGAGACCAAATTATTCCTCTTCATGTGTTCAAGCCTCCTGCTAACTACTGATAGGCCAAATTTATCCCATGTTATGTTTAATTGCTAAAAATATGAAAGTATGTAAAATGTATGTTTATTCACTACCCTAGAATATTCATCAACCAATGTTCCAATGAATACAATACCCTTGATTTATATACATCCTCTATTTTTTCTGGTAGATCAGTGTGGTAAAGCCATAAAGGAAAAGGAATGTTACTATTGATGTAGGACCTGGAAAAGTCAAAGGGAGTTTTACTGTTGATTATAACAGTAGAGAATTTGAGCCCAGGTAGTCATTTGATCTAGGTAATTTTGGAAATTTAATGTGTGCTTTAGTTTGCTATGAAAGCCAAAGGGCTGGTAAAATAGCTGAGAAAAACAGAAGTAGTTGCTGACATGGATCCAACTCATTAAGACTAAAATGGCTGATGATAATATTTATGGCAGCTTCAAAGCTCTTCTGTCTTGAAACTGTATTTAACAAGCTCTTATCCTTCCAAGAAAAGTCTTTTAAATGCAGTGTTGCCTTCAGAATTTGGAAGAAGTGGTTAAACCACCAAAAAAAAAAAAGTCCATATCATCCAGGATACTCAGACAACTCTGAGATACTGAGTTTAAGATACGACAACATATGGTGTGTTTTTGGACCTGTTCTCACATTTCTAACACATATAAATAGTTGCATAGAAGTCACTGGGGTTACTCATGTGAGCAAAGACTGCTTAAGTGAGAGAGGTTTGAAAGCAGCAGTTTTAGTCATTCTGCGAAACTCAGTATTTTTTTTTTGACATTGAAAAAGTAATCTGATTCTTCAAATTGTAAGTCAACGGTTTCTTGCAATTGAAACCCGTTTTTGCATAAATGGGTCTATTTTAACATAGTCGTAGTTAAATTCATAAAACTGTTTCTCTGTGAAGTCAGATTATAAATAAGTGAGGAAGCATTTGGTGTTTTGACAGTCACTGAAAAATCTCTTAGAAGTTACATTTTCACAAATGTGTAATTTTTAAATATATCTGTAGTCCATGTTAACTGGCTTAATATGCTTTTCTTTAGGCATGGGAGCAAAACAGACACAGCTGCTACTCTGTTGTTGTTGTTCTCTGTATCTGGTTTCATTTTAGCCAAACTAAATAGAACTCCAGAACGTTTCTCAGTACCTGCAGTAGAAATGTCTGGGTTTAAATTTATGGAGGTTTTTTGTATTAGTTTATCAGCATTGAGATGGATCTGTATGCATCTTGGGTTTGAGCTTGATCTCAGGCCATTAAAGGCCAGGTTATTAGCTGATTTTAAAAGCTACCTTACAAAATAATGTCTGAAAATCAGACTTCGAATAACTTCAGATCTCATCCATATTTACATAAGAAAACTGGACTGGCGCAAAAGTGAGGTGTCAGTGAACATCTCTGGAACTTAGGTTGCTGAAGTTACTGCTGGACAGAATATGGTCTCTGGCAATGCACCTAGCTTAGTCTATGCATGGACAAGCACTGCTGGAGCAATTTTGAGGGTTCTAAAAATGGCAGTAGAGGTGTTGAATATATAATACATTTTAGGATGAAATTTTCAATCACCTGGATAATTAAAACATGTAATTAATATAGCCCTCCACCCCCAAGATTTCATCAAGAGGCATTTAATAGTTTATATTACTTATTCTTTTTTTTGTAAATTTTGTAAGTTATTTAAGTGATAATTTCTTTTGTGTTCCCCCAGTGAGTTGATGATCCCTGCTTTTGGTTGCATTTTGCTATCTGTGAATATATTCCTTGCAAGGAGTTTCTGTGCAGAGAGACACTAACAATTCAAAAATCACTTTCCTGATCTTTTTCACCTACTGTAGTGGTTCTCAGTCTGTGGTATGGGTACCACCAGTGGTATGCAGACAACCTGTCAGTGGTGGGTATTAACAGATTTACTATAATTACTTTATATGACTAAGACTTGCTGGTGGTACTTAAGGTTGTATCCTTGAAAATTAGTGGTGTACAATCTGTCAGTCTGGGAACTGCTGATCTACTACATTTAAGACTACTAGAATGTCAAGGGATTAAAGTGAAAACACTTTTTCACTTTTTTTATATGGACAACATTCAGTATGTGGTTAGACTCGTTGTTTCTCTTCCATAACCAGTCGGTTTCCCTAGTTTTTTTTTTCAGTGGGGCTTTCACACAAAAATCAGTAGAGAAAAATGCTCTAACTTAAAACTCAGAAATTGGCAGAGAATATTGAGATAAGCATTGTAATTAAAACTACTCTCTTTTTGTGTTAGAGGAACTAACTAGTATTTTGGATGACAATGAGTGTTTTATGCCAAAATTAATAGTAAAATATGGCCCTTATTATATTAGTCCTATAGGTCCTTATCCTGAACTTTTTTACTTCCTGGGATACCTAAACCTCAGCAGTGAGATTGATATTGACAAAGGGGTTTAAGCACTAGCAGACAAGAGTCTTAAGTTCTGAGACCACAATTAATGTGCCTGAATTTTCTGTGCAGAAAATTAAGGTATGTTAAACTGGGCCCCTGCACACATCCAAACATATGCCCATCAGGACCAAATTTGCTCCAGATGAATGCTGCCATGCAGCATGTGGTGCCGCAGACACGTCTGCGGCACCACATACTGCGTATTTAGGCATTCTCCATGCTGCAAGGGAGTGCTGCCTGTGCACTGCACTGTGTGTGTGTACAAGCCTCCTGTTATTCTGAGTATTCCTGAGTAACCTGAGTATTCCTGTTCACCTAGGTCTGGGGAAGGAATTCACAAACCCAAGCTAGGTGCCAAGGTCCCCAGATGGGAAGAGCTGAAGTGAAGTGGATTGGGATTTGCAAAAGCCAGCACTCTGATAGCAGAAAGCCTAAGCCAGCAGCAGAAAACTCACAGAAGTCTGCAGTGTTCTCTCCTGGATTTAACCACCTGCTTGCAGCTGTGAGTTAGGCAACTGAGCAAAACTGAGTTTCACAGCTGAAAAGTCCTACCTAAACTAAGGTGCCTTTAGCTGCATCTTCATGAGATGCTGACTGCACAATAGCCTGATGCTACTGACAACAATTGTTATGCGACGCTATTGCACGGTAGTATTAGGCTACTGCACAGTAGCATCATGAAAAAGACGTTCATTGGTGCTACTATGTAGTAATGTGGGTTACTGGTCAGTCATTTAGTACTTGTTTATAGTGTGCAGTCAGTGCCTCGTGTAGGCACGGCTTTTGTGTATAGGCAACTGGCTCACTCTGTGACGTGGCTTGTGGTGGTGATCTATAACATTACAGTCAGCTAGTTGAGGGAATGGGAATCAGGGGAGATCCTTAACTACTAGACAAGGTATTCTCCATTCCTCTTGCTGAAGCTTGGCCTCTGTTGAGAAAGGAGTACAGGATGCATACGAAAACAAGGAGCAGAAGTCGGGAGCCCAGTGATGAGAGCACCATCTTCGGAGGAGAGAAGTCCTGGACTCTGGTCCCTTTTCCATGAGCTACTTATGCATGTTAGATTAAAGGGTCATTGGCTGAAGGAAGCGGGCAGGAATGGAACTGCACCAATGACAAAGGATAGTGATTTAAGTGGAGATGGAATGAAATGGGAATCATGTGTTATGTAAATTAAACTAATTTGGGTGAGTTATTTTTTTTTAACCCTGATCTTGAGCAGTTGTTTCTTCTGAGGCTTGGCAACTGTCATCACAACTTTACTCGGGCAGCGGGGTGCAGTGTAGAAGGAAGAGGTTTTTCCTCATTCCCATTCTTTCTAAAACAGTGCTGCTGGCTCCTCTGCCATCACCTCTGATTGAATTCCATTTTGAGACAGTTATTTGACCATTTGAGACAGTTATCTGACCAGGTGTCACTTGGCACTTTGTTTGCTAGTCAGCCAGCATTTTGGGATGTCAGAGGAATGTGCTGTGTTCTTTCAGAGCAGTAGTTTAGTCAATAACAAAGAAAGGAAGGATGGTCCAGTGATTGGGGTACTAGTCCCAGAACTCAGGATTTCCACTTCAATAACTTGTTTTGCCACAGACTTCCCGAGGGCTCTGATACCTCCCAGTGCCTCAGCTCACTATTTTTAATGAGGAAAGAGAACAGCACTTCTCTCATTTCTCTGTCTTACCAAGATATTGTGAGGACAAGCACTTTGAAGATTGTTGGGCACTTGCATATAATAATATAATAGAGGCAATATAAATATCCACAGCTTCTCAGGTCAGGTCTCTCTTGGTCTGCTATCTGGCACCATGTAAACCAGTACAGCCTGTTGTATGGTTGGGTTGTCGGCTACCAAACCGACATCCCCACCTGGACTACCCTGAGTGAGGAGGGTGTGCAGACACCCAGCAGGACTAAGAACAAGACCTGTCAAAGGATGGATGAGCTCCCTGTGAGCCAACGACTGTCCATAGCTGGAGAGGAGATGAGCACCTCCAGGTTACTCTGCCTGAAGAATCGCCAATGATGCAAAGCAACTCAATTAACCTAGGAGGGTTGTTACAGCATCTAAGGTGACCCAACAGTTGCAGCAGCCTCGGGAATGACTTGAAATATCAACAATGAAAATTTGTGATTGTTTAATCCGGTAGAGTAGACCTAGGCTGCGACAGTTTGCACCATACCTTGCGTTTTTTTCCTTGAGCCAGGGAAGACTAGTATGTATATGTGTTTACTATATCTGAGTTTTCTTTTTTCTCCACTGAAGAATCTTTCCATGACATTGTCTAAATTGGGGATTCTCAAGTAGCTCCTTCATCTGCTGGGTGGCTTGTGCCCACCCTAGTATCCCATGGAGAAGTGGCGCACCTAGTGGTTTCTTTGGGAGCTTTTGCTCCAGAGGTGCTCCACCTCTGGCAGTTCCTGTATTGACTGCCCCGATGCTTCAAGAGGCATGCTCTACTGTAGGTGGGTGGGTGGATATGGAGATGTATTTTTTGGCGTATTCCTTCGCTCCTCTTATAGTCATAGAGCTAGTGGGAGGAGCTGCAGGGCAGGTGGCTTCAGGTGCCATTTTGCAAGTCCCCGAAGGAACAGCCGCAGCACTCGAAGCTGTACCTGCCCCCTCAAATATGGCCAGAAGCAGAAAGGGGGAAGACGGTGGAGAAAATGGGGCACAGGAGGGTCCTGGCCCTACTACCCCTGCCCTGGTATCAGCCTCCAGTGACCACTGTCACCCCTCTTCACTTCCTACAGGGACAGCTAAGCTGCCTTTGGGGGGTCAGTTTAATGACCCACCTCCGAGCTCCTGAGTCTGCCCCCCAAGCAGCCCCTGTCAGTGCTAGACACATACACCACCATACTCTCAGGGTTGCGCTGCCACTTTGTAAGATTTTTCAAGGAGGTTGAAGAGAAGGCAAGCACTGCAAAAAATAAATTTGGTTTTGAAATAGGATGCCACTAAATTCAGAAAAGTTATGGATGGGTTCCATGAGTATAAAAAGGTTGAGAACCAATAGTCTATGTATTATAACAGACAGTTGTGCTTAGCCATGATTTTTTTGCCTTGGGAGAAATTAGGACCATGATGGAACTACAGGTATCGTAGTGGTAGGGCCATGTAGAAAGAAAAGGGAGCGATACAGCATATTTTCCCTTCTTTTCTCTCCTATAGCTGCCCTGTCCCTTTCAGCAGGTTATATGGGGAAAAAAGGGAAGGATTAAAGGAAGCTCAAAAATCAAGATTTCCCCTCTTTCACAGACAAATATCTGCATGACATAGAATAGAAAATACTTCTAGGCGTAACACATAGAATAGAAAATACTTCTAGGCGTAACATTGATTTCTACTTTCAACTACAAATGACGCCTTAACGCCCACTTGTGGTTGACCTCATTTGAATTTAACTCACAGAAACCCTGCAGTGCTTTGTCTCCACCAGAGTTTTATAGAGGTAGAGCCGATGTGCATTAATTATCCTGTAGTAAAACCACACCTTTTTGACAGTGGCAAGGGGCACTGGGCAATGGACCTCCTTGTGGCTTTCTGATTTTCAGGTTAAGGTGAGGGTTTCCTGTCAATCCTTGCCCTTTCTGGCTGTCTCTGATTCCACCCCCGACCATGCTGTTTCCAGTTTTGCTAAGCAGGGGTAGGAATGTAGCTTCACAGATGCCCTTTTAAACCTGTGGACGTTTTGTAGTAATTTGTTCCCCTCGGTGCATCTTTGCACAGGAGAGGAACATATGTTCCTAACTAATTACAGAGGAGTTAGTTTCTCTTCAGTACTCCAACACGCTGTCATATAGATGCGTGTGTCTTTAGATTCCAAAACGCTTTCATCTCAGTAAGAAAACCGGAAGGAGCATGTATCGCCAATGGCTTTCTTGAGAACTCCCGAGCTGAAAGCAAAACACTGTCTTCTCTGGCTACAGTTAACCTCCAATTGAACTCCCACGTTTAAACTGGCACCGGCCCATCTCTCCATTCTTGAACTTCCTCTTCCAAATTTATACAAAAAAGGTATCTTGGGAGTTACCGCACAGATGACCAATGTCATTTTTAGAGCTGTGGGGCCCAGCTTCATCACAGCTGGCTACCATGGCTTGGACCAAGCTACCCTTTTGCTAATTGTAAGAAGGGTATATAAACACTGAAAGAACTGCCAGGCTGCTTTTTCTTCCCCGCACCCCAGTGTAAGATTTAAAGATCTAAGGAACTCCTCTAATAAACCACAGAAATCTGTTGTGCAGTGAGCTGTAGTTGCTTCCATATTATTTGGGCCTGAAAATGCGTGCATAATTGGAAAGATTGTTTTCCTGTGGTGGGTGTGGCTGTAAAATCTCAGCACTGAATATAGCCTTTACTTTCTCAGCTTGCCCACAAAGTCTGTGACTAATTTAGTGAATGTTAACATTTTTGTCCATATGTTTGGCTTTGAGTGAGGAACTATTTCAAAGTGCAATAGACTAATCTTCATTCCCAAGATGTTAAAAAGTCCCTTGTATGTCAGTTAATCAACTGTGTTTATATAGCTAATTATGTGTATATCTCATATTAAAATGCAATTATCTGACCTTTTAAAAAATACAGTTTACACATCATGCTATGCTCCTGCTACACTTAATTAGAAATCAAAACCTAATAATGAGCATGTTTATTCTTTAGCAAAGCTAAATAGGAGTCTCTTCACTGTCTTCCATTTGCTTTTGTTGCTGTACTGACTATCTATATTGTTTGTTGTAAAAATGTGAATATTTCCTCCCCAATCATTGCTGTTAAAATAAACTTGTTATTGATTGAGAACTTTAGTTCACAGCTTAGCAGTACTTTACTGCCCATATTGCTCTCTTAAAGCACAGGGATGGCCTAAAATGGCTGCAGATTATGATGTATGGCTGCTCTTGTGAAACTGCAGCTGTGAATTTAAAAGAGGATGTAACCATGCAGAATCGCTCTTTTAGATGGTCATTAGCGCTGCATAAGTACAAGCCTCTTTTTCAGATAGCATTTATTCTTCACGGTTCTTCTACTGGTATTTGATGGCAATGTCATTTGCCAAGCACTGAATAACAATGAACATTTCATTGAAGTACAGTATTCTGAACCAGTGCTTTTTAAGCTGTTTAAGTGCTTAATTTTCGTTTGACTGCTCCTTTTCATGCAAATGTGAGTGTAACAGAAAAAGCCAATACATTCTCCTTTGTTGTGCTGTTGTGAGGTAAGCTGAATCCTTGGTCTGCAAAAAAAAAAAAAAGAAAAAAAAAAGAAAAAAGAAAATAGCTTAATTTATTAAGATTTACACAATGACATCCATTTCCAGTTCTGTTTTTTATTTCTTATTTTCATTTAGGAAAAAAAGGAATAGCAAAAGAGAAGAGGCAAGCCAAGACATGATCTCACTGTTTGCCCAATGTGGGAGAAATTTACTAAAATACAAATTAAAGGCCAAATTCCAGTTTCCTCTTGTTGTTGTTGCTCAGGCAAAGCCCATGCTGAAGTCAGTGGATTTTTGTTTGAATGAAGACTGTTTAACCCGTGTTTAGCTTTTATAGGGATTTCAAAGCAGTAGCTTTTCAAAAGAATTCAAGATTTTTTAGTACTTACCACCCACAATTATGTCCGCATTTTCAAAAAGGTCAGCATCTATCTGCGTTCAGACTTGTGCACAGATTGGGTAAAACTGTCAATGCACTTTGTTTTCTTTGAGCATTGGCTAATTGCTTTGGTACTAAAATGGGAACTGGGAAAGTCTAGTCCCAGTCATGGGTTTTGAGATCTTTAAACCCTGGTCATAACCCTCTTGTTGTCTCTGGAGGCAAATATTGTTTTTCCCATTTTACACACAGGCAACTGAGAGAGGTCAGGTAGTTAACAGATATTATCAGGTTGTTTTAGATCCAGAATTCAAACCCACAGGAACATTTCCTTGCTTCAAACAAATCTAGTTTTTACCATGTTTGATGGCTGCACACCAAAACTAATAGGAAAATGCCTTGTCAAGACCCTCTCTGGTCACTGCTGTATCTAGGCAGCACTGACCTTCATTCAGTCTCTCTTATTTGCAAGAATTTATACTCACTTATGACCAACTATACAAGCTGTAGTTTCACATCTGCCTAGGGGAAATCACAAATGTTTTTCAGAATATGAATGCAACAGGACTAATTGCAATGCAAGTATAGCAAGTTGGGTGCTCAGTGTAATCATCGAGAGCACTTCTGCATAACTCTGTGGAACAATTTCGGGGTTTTTCTGCACAACTTACTATATTACATGATACTCTATCTAGCTTAATATGTTTTGCTTCTCTGGAGGGTTAGATAATCCAGGTGGCTGTCTGACTGATGTGGCTATACTGATTCCAGCTCCTTCAGACCTGGGTGTCTCATCATAGCACTTCATTGGGCTGTGTAAGCGTGCTCTGCATTAGGGGTGGTCAACCTGCGGCACAGGTACCACAAGTGGCATGGGCAGCCTCTGTGTGTGGCATGCATCAGATTGGGGAGGGAGCAGGGAATGCAACGCAGTTGCAGATGGGGCAGAGAGCAGAAAACAAAGTAGCAGAGAGTGCAAGGAACAACACAGAAAGCAGAGCAACAGACCAGGCAGAGAGCACGGAGCTGGGATCAGAAAGCTGTGCAGCGGATCTGGGAGGGAAAGAGGTTCTTGAGGAAGATGTGAGGCTAGTTTGTGGCATGCCTGCCAAAAAAAAATTCTGGTATATTGGGGAGTTTTGTTTCTATCCTCTGTTGCTCAGTGTCCCAGAATAGTGTGCACATCCAGATCCAGTTTTAAGATGTTTGTGATAGTTTTCTATTGTATTTTTTTCTGTTTACATGAGCCAGTGTTTAGTACTGAACTCCTTTGTTCTAGCCCCACCAACCCCAGATGTCTACATATTTATTTTCCAAAATAATTTTTGGGCAGCCTTCTCAGTCATCAAGCAGTATCCTCTGTTGAGGTTCCCCTGCAGTTGTGCTCCTCTTCTTGCTTTGCCTGCACAGTCATTAATAATGATGATCCACCAATAGCATTTTTAAGAAGGACTTTTTGTTCCCAGTACACCTTTGGCTGTACCTGTTCAGGCATACCAGATAAACAAACCAGGTCTACACTGAGGAGATTTTGTAAAAGACTACCAACACTTTTTCAGCTTGTCTGGTGCTAGATGCACTGTAGTTACCACAAAATGTAAATTTGTAGGATCTGTGACCCCAAACCTGCTCTGATTGTATTTAAAAGACTTTGGGTTAAACCAATATATGAAGCCCATCTCTGTTAGGCTTCACTAAAATGAACCTTTTTGGGCAACAATGGCTTTTGTCAGTAGATTCCCTCCCCAGAAATATCTAGTTGAGGTTATTCATGCACAAATTACATAAAGATTTAGTATTATCATAAGCCAACTGTCTGCGCGTCCTGGATGACATGCAAATATGACATTGACTAATCTGTTTTAAACATCCAAATTGAGTGAAATGCTAAAAGTAAATGAAAATAATGAAAAGCAATTTCAACTTTTAAATTCATCCAGTTTCAATAATGTAAGGCACTAGTAATACTGCAGGGACGCTGCTTGACGTTTCACCTGCCAGCATGTCTACTACACACTCATTCTTAGTAGACCCCTAAAATTTAAAAAATTAATAGATTATTTTTATATGAACACAGAACTAATATTTTCAGTTAAAATATTCTGTCTTACATGTTCAGAAGTGTTGTCAACCCAATATATCTCTTACATGCTTTACTGTAGTACAATATTTGCTTTAATCTAGGTAAAAGGCCATGCAGTGAGTAGGAAAGTATAAGGTAGCAGAGGTGTAATAAACACTGGTTTAATTTTTACAACACAGTATATTGTAGAACTATAAAAGTGTGTGATTGGCTAAGTCATTAACACTGTCTTAAATCAAATAAGTGTTTAATGCCTGACACAGTGGTGAAAACCTGTATATCAGCTACTTTCTAATAGAGAATTTGAAAAGAGGTGTTTCCTGAGTCCAGGATTGTGGAAATAGGCATTATCACAGTCTCTGGTTTAGAAACCATATCATTTCATTAATTTGCCATTATAATTTGTGTTTGACTTTCATACATATTGGTTTTACATCAACGATTTCTATCACTTTGATTCTTCATTTAAAACTATTTTGAAGAAATAAATGTATTTATCTCTAGAAGACTTAAACACAGATCATAAAGTATTCCAATGGTTGATTTGATTTTTTTTCCCCTTTAGTTGCTCTGATAAAGTGATTGCTATAAGTGTGAACTTGGTGAACGGATGAACTGTGCATATTCCAGGCCTGACCCAAAATTTACTGCGGTCAATGGAAGCCTTTCCATTGATTCCAATGGGTTTTGGATTAATGGGCCCTATATTAGTCATTCAAAGTGTTAGGGTATTTTTTTTTCAGATGTTGGCTACTGTTTTAGAAGATTTCTATTTTTGGTTGTCAAAGCCGTGGCAACTTAAAGGTTCCTGATTTTTGGAGGATAAATGCTGGGGGTATTGTAAAAATTAGAAACCAAATTTTACATGCCTAATTAGTGCAATTCTATTCTACCCTGAAAAAGTGTTAATACAAAAGGTGAGTGGGTCCTCATGCTCTTCACTGCTTTTTTTTTTTAAACTTCGCAATAAGCTGATGGGTGTTACAAACTTAGACGTGTCAATAGATTTTCAGGGTGGAATCAAATCATAGTTAGCCATCTAAATTCACTTATGTGTCTAATAAGTAAAATAGAATTTGGCCTTGTGTCTTGAAAATTTTGCCCTTTGGGAAAAATTCCCTTCTGACCCCGAATTTAGCATTTGATATGACCCTAATTACATGAGACAAATCTGCCAGACAACTGTTGAGTTCTTAATTCCCAGCCAAACCCGCACCCTCAGTGACCAATGTTCAGTGCTTCAAGGGAAGGTGGTAGCGGTGGGGATTACACACATTGCAACTATAATGAGAGGCAAATAATGTATTCATGGGTAAAAAAAATTCTGTGTCCTCTACAGTTGACTAGCAGAGGCTGTGAAGCATGGAATTTCTAGACACCTCCCACAGAGATTAAGTTTCCCTTTAACCTCTACGAGAGGGTTGAAATGTTCTAATATGGCATAATAAGTTTACTATACTGTACTGAGAAAAATAATTTTTCTTTCATTCAGCCTGATATAACTTATGCAAACTGATTAACTCGAGGTAAGATCATACTGTTTTATAGTGAAGAAATATCCAAAGCCAGGACTGCCCACCTTCAGCAGAGCTGGAGGCCCCTAGAATCCTCTGCCCCAGCTCAGGTTCCTGCAGCCACCAAGCCTAGTGCTACTGGGGGGGGAGGGGGGCTGGAGAGGGCCACACCTATTACATAGACCAGCGGTTCCCAAACTCTGACAGACTGCACACCACCAATTTAAAACAATACAACCTTAAGTACCACCAGCCAATTTTTCAGTTCAACCTTAAGTACCAGCAGCAAATCTTAGTCATTATAAAGTAATTGTAATACATCTGTTAATGTGCACCACTGACAAGTTGTCTGTATGCCATGGGTGTTACTCATACCACAGATTAGGAACTGCTGAGTAGACAGGCCCAAGCTAAATTTAATAGTGACAACCAAAAACACCTGCAAGTTTGGCTTGTAAGATGTTGGCGTGCCAGGAGCAGATGGCAAGGGAGCTGAGAGGGGCCCAATCCTTGTTGTGTCAGCGTGGCCCTGGCCTCTTCCCTGCCATCCGCCCCAAGGTGCATGTGCCATACTCTGGCACCCATGCTGGAAGTTGCCTACCCCTGGGCTAGAGACTCATTAACTAAGTCAAATGTATAGCATAAGTTTTTGTAAGCAGTGGTTTACTTCATCAGATGCTTTTAGTTATTAGTCTATAAGGTGCAAGTCTACCCTGCCTTCTGCTTGACTTCAGACTAACATTGCTAACTATCTCTTTCTGCCAGAGCCTCAGGTTTGTTCAGCCCATACTGAGGTCTGCATTGCTTTGGCTTCATTGCCATTGGTACTAAGCCAGCTAGTTTAAAGGTAGGTCAGAAGTATAGCTCCCGACTGTAACTCAGAACAATTTTTGCAAAGTGTTCTGAATTATAACCTTACCCCAGACCAAACAGAAGTTCACTGTTGGTTCCGGCGAGAAGCGGGTGGGAAGAGCCTAGCCATGGGCTGGGAGCCTGCAGCCAGGTTCCCATAACAATGGTCATGGCTCTGCCAGTTTTCACTGTTGTCAGAATGGAGACCCCTCGTTCTTGGGGCTCCCCAGCTGGTGCTGAAGGGTGGGGTGCTGAAAAATATCCAGACTGAATTCCCTCCACTCCCTTTCTCCCCTCCCATTCTGAAAACAATGACAGGCTGGGAGGTCCAGAGACAAAAGTTACAAAAGGCACTACACTTGAAACATCTTTATCTGATACCTCATACACTTGGGGCCAGTTTGTCACCCGATCAGCCATTTTTTAAGCAGTTTGCAGCTGTGCATTTGTGTTTGGTCACAGCTGTCAACTGCTTTCTGTGGCCAGATTGGGAGAAAATTGTCACTTCTGTATGCACCCTGGTAGAAGCTACCAGCTCTTCTCTGGATTGCAGCATAGATGTGTCAGATGGTACAAATGAACCCTAGCCATTTAAACTATAGTAGGCCTTAAGTTGCTTGATGGCGATCTGATATAACATTTGCTTGCTTTTCCTTGACCAAAGTTTGGGTAAGAGAAGAAGAGGCAAAGGAAATGATCAGGCCAGAGGATGTCACAAGGTGAAAGCCATTTTAGAAAATTCAAGAAAGAGGGAATAGAAAGGAAAAAAAAAATAGGTTAGAGGTTTTGCTAAAGTTGCTTAAAAGTAAACAGGTCTAATTGTAGACAAGATACAGTGTATATAGAGGATAAGAACTGGCAAATGAAAATTAAAGTAACACCAACTAGAAACACTTGTATGTATTTTTACTTTATTTAGCAAGCTTTTTGATATTTTAGCCAAGCCATTGAGTATAAAAATCAGGGTTTCATTGCTTAATCTTTGCTGTTCAGCCTTGAACTACTGAATAGCTTATCTGAAGATGAACTAAGATAAGAGCTTTTTTATAATTTGATTTGAAACTTAGTTGAAAAGTCCTTTTTTCTAACAGATTGGCCACCTGTTTGAGGCTTTTAAAGATGTTAGGACTTAGAAAAATTAGTTTTAAATTTTCTCAAGTGTAAACATGATTGAGTACCACTGATCTAAAGAAATAACAGCCTTTAGACCCTGTGGACCAAATAAGTGTTGTGGGGTCAGTCCACGGGCTAGATCACACCCTGTGCCCCAGAACTGGACCTGCATGCTTGGATCTGGATCAGGCTGCCCCTGCTTAGCCCTTTGTGCCCAGGATTGGGTTCTGGAGCCCCACACCACCTCCAGCTGACATGCTGGGATCGAACCCCACACCAGATCTAGTTCACAGGTCCATAGCTTGTGGGGCTCCCCATGGGCCTGTGAGGAACCCCGTGGGACAGATGACAAGATCCTGGGGGCTAGATCTGGCCTGCAAGCCCACAGTTGACCACTCCTGTGTTACATGGATCTGCATGTACAATTAGTTGCTTGATATACCTTATCTGTTTAGTCATCAATGTCTCCTCTGTATTTCATTATTAGATTTGCTATTGAAAATGAAGTACCTCTGTGTTTTATAATTATTTAATTTTGGTGGGACTGGTTCTTCAAACCTTCCTTGGTTTGCAGAATATACTGGGGGTATACAGCCATTAGCAAACATGTTTTAAAACCATACATTTTATCACACCTTAGTTTAAGCCAGTGAGTCTGAACCAGGATGCTATGGCACCTTGGAGTGCTTTGGGAACCCCTTAAGGGTGCTACACAATGTTAGTACTGTTCGGTGCGTAAACATGATTCACAAGATAAACGTAGAGATTTCAAATAGGAATTCATAGTGTTAAAACTATTCTGACCTGTTGTTGGCTTTCTGAGTTCTTTGCAACTGAAGAATTGCCCAATTTTTATTTATTTATTTATTTGCAGTAAAAAAGAGTGAAAATTAAGAGCTGGCTTTTTCTGAGAGATATCTCAAATGTAGTGTAGGATGCCTCCGAAGATTTAGAACCACTGATCTAAGCTTTGTAAATGTGGATCAGCCTCTAAAATTGTCTGTTGTTATGGCTATTATTTTATTTATTAATTCCCAGCAATGTGTTATTGAATCTTATCTCAAAGGGAATGTTTTGGTTTGTGTGAAGAAGCAAGTATTGTAATATTGTTCCCTTTGCAGGCATATTTTTGTCTTGATGTGTCCCTCCCTCCATGGTAATGAGAACAGATTTCTAGTCAGACTTTCTCAGCCACCTGAGATGGGAAATAAAGTCAGTCTATAAGCAGCAGCCAGGGAATGTTCTATAAGTAACCCGATTTTGGAGATCAAACAAAACAGGGTGATGGTTATTTGTTAGAGCTTTTAGTTTAGGTATTCTGATTGACTAGTCAGATTGATATCTTGGAGACTGCCTAATTTATTTCTGATTTTAAAAGCCTGCTGCCTTTGAGGAAGAGAAAAGGCAGCAAATACTTCTGGGCATGGGTGTTAATTTCCAAATATTTGAATAAAGATTGCTGTTGATGATTGATGCATTAAAGAAAAGAATGCATAAAAGTTGTAGCCTTTATCCTCCAAATAGAGCTTTTGCAGCCCTTTACAACTTCCCATATGTTAATGAAAAACATTTTCTGAGAAATTGGCAGCTCTACACTTTGTAGCTGATGCCAGCTTCTTTCATGGACCGGTTCAAGGCAGAGCAGAAGAAAAAAAATGCCTTGTTTTAGTGGCTGAATTACTCTGACAAGCTTTCGCATTGCCCCTCCTCTTATTAATATTCTTTTTGATGTGAGCTTGTAAAACAGAGGATTGGCTGTTAATCTCCAGGATCTCAAGGGCTTTTGGCAGTGGCCCATAATTGATGTGTTCACATGGCTGTTGTCTGACTACTAATGATTAGACAGCAGTGTTATCTCCCAGCTAAATCAGTGTTGCTTATAAATCACACTTGATAAACTGCAGTTTCATTTCTTCAAAGGGTCTGTACATGTCTATATACTTTGATAGAACTGCCAGAGGCATTTCATGATTTTATGACAGTTTAGATTAGGTTTATTTTTCATTTCACTTGGGCAAAATATTTGAGTTTCTACCAAATATAAAGAAGTATTTTTGTAGTGGACTCTGTCATACCGTGACTGCAAAAGAACATGAATATGCCAGCACATTAAAGGAGGGGATAAAAGCAGCACTGAATTAGAGAAAACTATATATGAAACTTAGAACAGAGATCTGGGTTCAATTCCTGGCTCTATTAGTGATTGTGAAACCATTTGATCACAGTTCTCCATCTGTAAAATAAAATTCCCTAATGGGGATAAAAATGCCCTGGGGAAGGTGGGGGGTTCTTAGATGGTATGGTAATGAGGTCACTTAAGTACCTAGACAAAATCAATGAAAAAAGTTAAACCATTGAAATGCTAAACAAGCTTCAGCAGGACCAGATAGCAGATGTTAATGGATCCTAAAGTCTGCCTTTAGGTAACAGAGAAGAAAAGGTTTGGCTATCAAGTACCTGTTCAGTGGCCTCTAACCAAATAATATGTTCTCCACCCAGTTACAGTTGTCACCTAATTTGTAACCTTATTGACATTTAATGTTAGAATAAGAAAGAAAAGGGCACAAAAATTCAGTTCCCCCTCATTCTTAAAGGTACTGTTTTAGGTGCAGTAAGGCCCTTCTTTGGTAACACGTGGGTAGATGGGAAAATTTGCCCTGCTCATTCCTATATAGTTACTTTCTATACATTCCTTTGTATTTGTGTTGTGGGTTAATTTATTCCTTGAGTCTCGCTGTTACAAGGCTATCAGTAAACATTTTTCACCATTACTAAATTCTGTTTAAATAAAATGAATGAACAAAAAATCATTTTAGCACCTCACTTTGGGTGGATTTTCCAATAAAAAACCTTCACTGCATTTCGACTATTTTCAAAAGGAATTTGTAATGCTGCTTGAAATATCACCGTCAAAGCTGACTTTCTCACTTCCCTGTTAAAACAAGCATAGTGAGGCAAATTCAGTTGCTTTTCAGTGGAATTACTCTGGATTCACAATGATGTAACCAAAAGCAGAATAGAACCATTTGAATAAGTGTGTGACAGATTGAGTATTTCTACAGATACAGTAAGCAGCTTTTAGGCTGGCGTTTACACATGCAGGCATTACAGTGCAGTAACGCTGTGTGTGGACCAATTTGGGAGTAAAATTAATCCCAAGTCAGCTGCCCACACAGTGTTATTGTGCCATAATGCATCTACATGTGCATTGCTGTGCAGTAATTACTTGGGTGTAAATTTGTTACCTGCATTATGCAGGTAGCAAATTTATGTCCAAGTCGGCATAAGATGCTATAGTTACTGTGCAGTACAGGCATACCCATGTAGAGGCGTGTCCATACTGGATAGTAACTTTCAATCACTGTGCACTAACCTAAATTACTGCACAATAAGTGCACCCACTGAGAATAATAAAGAGTGGGATACAGTTTTCAAAGTACCTGCCTGACTTTGGATCTTATGTTCCATTAGATGGTCCCAGGAGAAGACAGTAGAACACTGAAAGGAATTTAGCAAAAATAAGGCAGTCCCTTCATCTCATCTGAAGTAAACTGTTGCTTACAAAATTTTATGCAGTTCTGTTTTAGTTAGTCTGTAAGATACAACACCTTTCTGCAAGATTTCAGACTAACATGGGTAACCATTTCTCTTACCTATCATAGATGCCAACGCTGTGGGCAGGGAAGCTTGTCTAGACAAAATTATAACCTATGATCAGTGAATGCAAAAATAAAGTGGTCTGTAAATGCACCAGTGTCCAAGGTGGTGAGATGAGTCCTGTTAACTTTTCAGAATACATTGAAAGCTTCATCCATAAGGGCCTAATTAGACTTTGATGTGTTTATGGCATACAGAAATAGTCAGGGGATCACATTGTAACTCCAAGGATACAGACAGTCTTGGTGAGCCATATAGCAGGAAAAATAAACATTGTGATGGATTGGCTCATCAGGATCCATGCAAACTGGGGAGTCTAGGAATTAAATCAACGGTATGTTTGTGATATCACAAAACTGAAATGAGAGTATTCAACAGTATGTACAGAAGTGGGGCAGGTCACAAATGGTTTGGAATGTATACAGAAAAAATACAGAAAAGAAAAGGACTGAAATTGTAGTAGGTATAAAGAGGCTGAAGCAAATGATACAGTTCCTTTAGCACACCCTGAGCCTCACTTCACTGTTGGCTATAACAGTGCAAGTATCTGCAAAGCTAACCAAGTTAGTAGTATTATTAGTGCTTATAGGCTCTGTACTGGCTTCGGAGGCAGTTGTCCCAGAAGATAGTGATCATAGGTATGAGCATGTCTGATAGGCAAGGGATAACAAATTATTCCAATCTGCCACAATTTGCACAATTGGCTTGGATATGGAGAGTAAAAACCTAAAGGAAACAAGCTTATCAATTGATGTTATTTTAGTCATGGTACAATGCAGGAATCCATCACCTTCATGTACATACTTAAGCTCGGAAAACTTTATCACAGTAATGTGATAAAGCAAGGACACGTTCATCCTAGGCCAGAGCGTCAAGGTTGCTCCAACTTTCTACAAGTGAGGCTGGACATGGAGTTGAGTTCACCTACATTAAGTTCAGTTTTGAACATCAGCTGTTACTGGTTTGGTGGAGTATTTTCTATAGTTTGATACCACATTTTATTTTAATTGAGCTTCCTGAAGGCTCCAATCCTTAAATCTCTGAGAAGAATGGCAACCGTTGATCCTACTGGATCATGCTGTATGCAGGAGTCCCACCCAGACCTTGGATGCATATATGCCTGGGCAGGAATTTTTGGAGGAGTGGAGGTTGCCCAGACTTTCCATCCTCCTTTTAGGCCACTGAGTCAGAATCCAAAGACCAGACTGAGTCCAGATGTTTGGTGCCTCCATGGCTGTAGTTGTATAAGTGTCTGGAAATCCAACCCAGGTGTCCTGTGTGGTAGACAAGGGCTGTACCACTGAACCACAGGAGACTCCTTCTGAGAAGAATACCTGTGTGACTACTGTCTTTAGAATTTATTTTCCTTGTTGGGGTGCATTCATCTGGAAGGTCATGGAACTGCAGGCACCTCTCAGGAAATAGCTATATCTGATCCTTCACAAAACAAGCATGATCTTGGAACACTCCCATAATTCAGACTGAGACATCAGATTTCTACTGGAAACAGGAGAGAGTCTTATATTTACATTCTGCCCCAATCAAAACAAAAAAAGACTCTCATTGTTTAGCTGTCCTTAGAGTGCTGTGACTCTTCAGGATAGTGTATGTCATGGCCTTTTGAAAGCTGTTTATTTGTCATTAAGGCTTGGAGAAGGGCCAGGCGGCAACTTGAGATAGTGGATAGTCTTTTCCAAGAAGACTTATGTTTCCAGGAGAAAAAAAAAACTGTGCAAGAGACATTTAAGGGCCATTTATTACAATCGCTGTGATTTTCTTGGGCTGAAAAAGGGGAAGCATGTTCACTAGAAATTTGCAGGTGGTTATCTAGGCATCATCCCAGGCCTCTGCCAAACATTAGAGTTGCCATGCAGGCTTTCACGGATGCAGCTTTGGCAGAATGGTGTTGCTGGCAGCTGCCAAATGCTAATCTCTCCCATGCTAAAATGGGTGAACTGCTCTGGGAAGTCCCAAGCATGTAAGCTAGTAGAGACTGTTGAAAAACAAGAGGAATTTTCTCTGTCTGTTAATTCCCTTTTTCTTGAGATTCTTTACAAGTTTAAAGTCCATATATATACGGTTTAGCATCTACTAGTAAGTTCAATCCCTGTATCAGAATTTATTGAAAGGTTTTAGTTCATGTTATAATCATTCTCATTAGCATTGTTCATTTCCTAAAGAGTGCGGTCAGCCCAGTTTCTGTGAAAATACTTTTTGAGGTATTCATCTGAAGTCTGAGAGATGACTACAGCCTTCTTACACATGTTGATGGGATATGTTGCCCTTGAAAGACTGTACTCTGCTGGCTAAAAGGATCTAGAATCCAACAACTGGACTGGTATAGAAGTTCTTGAAGACAGGTAGGGGATAGACTGGGGCAGGCAATTATTTCAGACGGAGGGACACTTACTAAGTTTTGGCAAGCCATTGAAGGCCACATGACAGGTAGCAAGGGGCAGATAAATATTAATTTTCTAAATTTTCTTAGGGGCCCCGGGGGCCGGATAGAATGGCCTGACAGGCCGGATCTGGCCCATGGGCCGCATTTTGCCCACCCCTGGGATTGACAGACATTGATACTTTATTGAAAGAAGGCAGCAGGACTTATGTTTGTTTCCATAATTTGCTTTTGAAGGGCTTAAAAGATTTAATATTGCTTTCTGTTTTTCAAACATTTTTCTGTTGACCTAACATTTTTCTCTATGAATTTTGGGAAGAACAATTTTTTTATTTAAACTCTTTTGGTAGTACTACAGTAAGCAGTGACCAAAAGGTTTTGAAATAAGGATTGTTATTAGTAGCAGTTTATTTACACCTTTTGCCAAAATTATATAGTAGAACTAACAATAAAATTATATAATAAAATGACATAATTTGTAGTTATTGGTAAAAGCATACAATAAAATTACACATTCTAGTAATTTAAACAAAAGTAAAATCAAACATAATATATGATGGTACATAAAATTTAATAAAATGAAACAATATAAAATAGTAATAAAAATTTAAAACAGAATTGTATTCAATTTTGGCCCTTATTCTTTTTGCCAATAGAGCAAATACAGTTGTGGAGAATAGGACAGGCTGTAAGGTGTTAGAGACACCAAATTGTTTTTCTTCATTAGCTCAGTACGTAAAATTTTCCACTAATGGAGAGAGACCTTTCTCTTATTTCTTCAAAAACTGAGATTATTCAGAGGAAACTGAGATCCTTCTTTGATCACAACAAAAGTATTATTTCAGTTTTTTTCAAGGGGTTGTAGCAGGAACAGCATTGTCTTTAAAGTCATATACATCTGTTACCATTATTTTCCCTCTAATTCCTTTAATTTCAATAGTATCACTCCTGTTTTACACTGTTGGGAGCTTAGAATTAGGCTGTCTGGGGTTATTGTTTTTTCAGTACTACTTGGAGGGAGGACAGGTATACTTTAGGCTAGTGGTTCTCAACCTTTTAGACTCAAGGCACTCCTTGGAATATGCCAGCTCTTAGTTTTCACTCATTTTTTTACTATGGAAAAATTGTATAGCAATTTTTTATATTGCAAAGAACTGGAAGACCACACAACAGGCCAGGATTTTGTTAACACGATGGGTTCTTATTCAAAACAGCTGGGTTTATCTTGTTAATCGTATTTGCGCACCTAAAGTGTTAATATTGCATGCTATCCTATGACACCCCTGAAAAGACCTCAAGGCACCCCAGGATGCTGCAACACCCTGATTGAGAATCACTGCTTTAAGGTAATGCCAAGCTACATGCTATTTGGTCTCAACATTTTGGAAATTAATTTCCAAACTCCCCCAGTTTTATTTTAGAAGAGATGATTCAATGAAAATGAAATTCATTTATGTATACAAAAAAAAAGGTGAATGCCACTTTAGAGTGCTGCATTTTCTTGTACATTACAATCTTAAGGGCGAGCTTGCAGCCTGTGCTGCTCGATTTGTAATGGAGGATGTGTTTTGGGAAAGGTCACATCATGACTTTCACGCATGTCATGAAATGACTCCATGTGGCTTGGGATATTTCTTCCTGAGATATTAACCTCCATGATATATTTCTACAGCTGTAATCTGTGAAGATGCTCAAGTTAAATTTATCTTGATTTAAAAAAGAGGGGGCTGGTGACTGGTGTAAGTCTGAGACCTGTCCAGTAGTTTAAGCCTGCTTCTCAACTTTGGTCCAAAATAGTTCAAGCCTGCTGACCCTGCCAGCAAAGCCTCTGCTCCTAAGCCCAGTGTCCTGCCTGTACCTGTGAGCCAGGAGGCAAGGGGGAGGAGGGGCAGAGTACCTCTCAGACCCCTCCCCAAGCCATGGTCTTCACAGCTGGAGGGGCCAGCGCTGTGGGGACTTCCCGTCCCCCTTTTCTGCTGCCTGGCTGGGGCTCTCCACGAGTTGCTGTCTCTTAGCAGTGTAGGGGGAAGTAAAGTCCCCAGCCATGGCCCCCCTCTCCCTGCCCCAGCTGGGGTCTTCACAGTGGGGGGGGGCATGTGGCAGGGGCTTTCCCTTGTACTGCCCCAGGCCCAGGTGAAGATCCTAGCTGTGCAGACCCCAGTTCTGTCTGGGGAAGCTAGGTCTGTAAGATGGGGGCCTCCACTTTTCCCCCTCTCTCACTGCTGTGGCAGGGCTGGGGAGAGATTCTGTGCTGGCTCCCCCTTCCTATGGCTGACAGCAGTGGGTTGGGGCTGAGCGCCAGGCCAGTCGGGATGGTACTTGCTTGGCTGGGCTCAGCTGCCCTCCTCAGTGTCTGGCACTCTGGGAGGTATGCAGGAGCACACCACACCTCCTGGTCTTGGCCGGTGCAGGCATCTCCCTGCCTCCCCCAACAAAGGGCAAACATATGTTCTGTTTGCGCACAATTCAGTCTACACAGCCTAGAGAAACATGAGTAGATTGGATCGCTTCTGCCTCCGGTTTTTTGAATGTCTGTACACTTAGCCCAGAAGTGCAGAGAAGCCAAAGTAAAACCACATACATTAAAGAGCCATTCTTGTTTTCAGTTAAGGTGACATTGCTTTTCTCTTCTACCCCCCTCCTAAAGAGAATCCTTCACAGTGCAGTCACCAAAATGTCTTTTTTTGTCATCTTCAGATAGAGAAGTGTGCAGTGGAGCACTTTCTATCCATTCGTTGGCAGGCGTTCTTCATTTTCTGTCAGCTTTCTAGTACTGACAACCATCACTGCCTGATACAATCAAAGACTAGGCAGTGGAAAGCTGCCACAAACAACATTCCAGCTTTGTAGCCATCATTACTAATCAGCTCTCAAAAAGCCCTTGAATAAAATGATTGAAAAAAATATTGCTTGAATATTTCTGTAGATTTTTAAGCCCTTTGATTGTGTATATTGAGAGCCATGATCTGTGTAAATAACCTTCCTCTGTTTTAACTCCCCCACCCGTTTGGATCTCCTGTGTGATAAATAGCGAGGCTACTGCTCAGCATGTACCAACACCTGGGAATAATCATGCAAAAATAACAGTGAGAAACTGCAGAGCGTCTGTTCTTGACATTAACTTTCCTCAGTTTGACAGACTGCCACCACCAGATGTTAGACTTACATGCCTTTTTTTCCACTGGAGATGGTTGCCTTCCTGCTTCTCTTTTTGCCTCTAATAGCTTACATCAGTGCCCTTTTGAGAATTCATAAAAAACAATTGTGATACCACAGTGGTGATCACTGAGAACTACCACTTTGCTATCCTGCCTTTATGATGATCAAAC
Source organism: Gavialis gangeticus (assembly GCF_001723915.1). Classification (NCBI taxonomy): domain Eukaryota; kingdom Metazoa; phylum Chordata; order Crocodylia; family Gavialidae; genus Gavialis; species Gavialis gangeticus. Next base: position 4,533,851 of record NW_017729024.1, on the reverse strand, counting down.
AAGAAGGGATAATTTTAAAAAATTGGAAACCAGAGCAATATTTAGGTTCTACACATTTTTATTATAAGCAAGGAAATGTTTGCACTGGCAGAGACTCTATGAACAGTCAAAAAATCATCTCTCTCTCTACAAGTGATTTTTTTTATATTGATTTCACAGTACAGCAGTTCCTTTTTTTCTATAATATTCACTTTCTAGCCTTTTTAACCCAGTTCCTTGTGGCTGTAGCGTACTGGTTGAGGTGTATTTTTAGTAAGTAAGAAAATTTGGACATTTATCAGCAAGTTGAGAGAAGCAAGTGAACAGTGCAAAATATTTGCAGCAAATAGGGTATTTGGGGGAGGGTGTAAACTGTTAAAAATGAATTTCATTTTTTGTTCTTTTTTGGAATGCTTTGGGAATGGGAAAACATTATCTCCCAATCTTGGCTTCATTCATTTACAACATTTGCTCTTTTTAGTGCCCCGGCAATAAACATGTTGTTTCCTCTTGCTTTGTGATAGGTGCATGCTATGGAAGAATTATGTCATCTGGGAAGCAGGAATGTGATCAGCTTTACAAAGCCATGTGAAAACTAGCAGCCAGGCAGTTCATTTAGCATTACTCAGTTTTATGAGGGCACAGACTTAGGTTTTTTCAGTACTTGCAAGATGGAGTGGAGGTTTCCAGGTACCAGGTTCTGCTGCCTGCTTTTTCACCAGCATGACACAGAGTATATTAAGAGCTCCTCTATTTTGTCCCTAAGGCACTTTATTCCATTAGAGGATTGGTGGAGTGGAGCTCTGCCATAATCCCCACACTAAGGTAGCAGGGCTCTATGCCATGTAGTAGTTTGCTTCCACAAGGGAATTCCCTTCTGGCAAGTTACAGTCGTAATCTCTGCAGTTTAAAATCAGTCTCTTCTCTATTCTCTGAATGAATAGGCATTGTTTTATGTAATGCTTATTTGGTTCAAAGAATTTTTGCAAGAACTAAGTGTTTTTCAAGGTCAGTTGACATTTGACTTACCTGCATGCTCTCACTTCCATACTGCTATGCTTCCTTATTTTTACTGTTGCCTATCTCCAAGTTTAATGGTGGTAAAAGAAAAGTATGAGGTATGAAAATACTTTGTTACATCATTTTTATGCTCTAGTAACTCCATTAAAGTCCGTAAATGTATGCAGGTGCTAATAGGCTTTCAGGATTGGTGGACTGATTCAGTTGTTGATTTATTTTTTTCATTTATATTTGCCTGCAGGGGGAAAAAAATCTTTAAAATGCAGTGAACTCACTGCAAGGAAGTAAATAGCATGTGTACAAGTGAGCTTTTGTATATGTAGATCAGGTGGACAGCTATCCAGAGGTAGATAATACAGTTTACATGCTAAAGCATAGATGTGGATAAGCGTGGTTGCAAAATTGCGGGTAATATTTTAGGGTCTGTTTTTAAAATACCGCCCCCCCCCAATTTCCCGTGTTTTAACCCAGAAATATTATTAGTCCTAATATAATAACTATCTTAAGAATTTGAATTTAATTACCCTACTTGACCCAGTGTAACTGAGATCACAATTCAGTCAGCTGCTTCTAAACTTAATCTGATTTTCAGGCTTGTAGCCAGAATTCCTTTCCTTTTTGTTTATGACCAGTTAGGCCAAAGGTAAAAGAGGCAGTTTAAGGCCTTTTATATATTTAGATTTCTGTGCGCAGCTCAATGGCCCAATTCTTAGATGCATGAGCAATGCTTAAACGAGTAAAACTTGCTGCTTGAAGGAAGTCAATCAACATTTTTCAAAAGGAAAGTTTTGAAATCATGAATATGCTTTCTGTGACTAAAGGGCATGGGTTGTAGCCATGTTGGTCTAAGGACATAGGCAGACAAGGTTCTTTGGGTAAATATGATATCTTTTATTAGACCAACTCAAATAGCTGGAAAAAAATCTTTTTTTTTTGCAAGCTTTCAGGCACAAACACCCTTCATCAGGCTGAGGAATTAAATTAAATTAATTCTGTGATTAAATGTTTATGTGACGTAAAGAATGCAGAAATTAGCATGGTCCCTCCAATTTTTCCACTCTCTAGGTCTGCATTTGTCAAGTTGATTTTAAAAGAGTAATCATCAATATGAATTTTAAACTGCATTGAGCTGCATTTACATGAAACATAAATCATAGCATCTGCTGCATGGCTTCTCATCTTTATCATTAGGGATACAGTACAATAAAGGGACAAAGAGTTAAAGACATTTTATTACAGAATTGACAACAGGAAATTTAGCCTTTTTAACATTCAGATGATGGAGGATGTTTTGGTGAAATTTTGGATCAGATGTGCCAAATGCACATTAGTTTATCATTTTAATGTTCCACTGTGTAGAAGAGTCCTTCACAGATATAAACAAGAAACTGACACAGATGACTGGTTCAGCTGTTTAACTAGGAGCTCATTTCCTCCTTTTACTTCCTTTTTGTGTGACAAAGAGAATATTATGTCCATAGTAAAATACTGAGCTTTGAAATGCTTGGGGGTGAATATGGAAATGAGTCTACAGAATGGAAAAGACTCAAAAATTTTTTTTAAAAATCCCCATCACACAGTAAAGTCTTTGCTAGCAAAGCCTGAGTCCTCAGCACCCCACAGGATAGAGCCCCATATGTGGAAAATCTGTTGCAGTTTCATGAAAGCGGTGCAAAAATGTAGTGGTGTTTCTAAATCAACATACAAATAAAATGTATTGGCTAATAATTTTTGTTGTTGTAATTTGTATTTTGGTAACCCTTTACAGTTAGCTGGGTGGTTTTGATTTCTGTAAGGGTTGTAATCTTTGTTATTGTAAGGGCACGGATATAATTTTGTTTGTATATTATCAGCTGGGTAAGCCTAATGCATGTTAAATGCTTGGATGAGAGGGGATCGTGTATGGTATATTGAGTATTTGAGTTGCACCACATACATAATTTCTTTACGGTGCACAGAGAAGTGTGGCATTCATATGTCCTTGTGTGCTTTCAGAAATGTTTTTCTTGAAAAAAATACAGTTCCTGTTTTTGAAAAATTAATTTCTATCCACAAATCACTTTTCTGCCAGAGCCAAGAAAAACAGTGGCTTTAATTCTTTATTATTTTATGTTAGCAGTCTAAGGCAATGGGGCATAGTCTTCCAGAACTTTAGTGTTTTCTTTTGATTAGCATAACAGATTTTCCATAATGAATGCTTCATGTGCAGTATGAATCTACATGCCAAAAGAGGTCCTAATGCAAGGTTGAAATCACCCCACAATGTACTTGAATGCTTGTTTGCACTGTAGCAGAGTTTTAAGCACTCTCATATTCTGTTCTGTTTTGTTCTAATCTGAGCACCATTATAGTAAAATTGTCTGTTGTTTTCAGGTTGATCCCCTGTTTACAGTGCCTGCACCTCCACCTCCGATTTCCAGCAGTATCACACCTCAGATTCTGCCTTCCTACTTTTCCCCATCTTCATCCAGTATTGCAGCACCAGTCGAGCAGCTTTTGGTACGGACTCGTTCAGTGGGTGTAAACACTTGTGAAGTTGGAGTAGTAACAGAACCTGAATGCCTTGGACCCTGTGAGCCTGGCACCAGTGTGAACTTGGAGGGAATTGTGTGGCATGAAACCGAAGAAGGTAAACTGCATTTTCCATTCACATCATATATTACATACAAATATTATAGGGTCTCTTGTTCTGCTGTTTCTGCTGGAGTATTACTTGGAGGTGGTTTGCTAGTCTATTCAGATACAGTCATCTGCAGTGTCAGTCCCAGGTTTATAGATAAGTTGGTGAGCTATTCATTTCTTTTAAAGAATCCTGTTAAGGCAGTATGTTTATTGACTTTATACAAGAGCAAAGGATCTTTTTGTCCTAGTGTTGAGCATTATGCATTTATTTTGACCAAACAATTAACTATATCCTATGGTATTCAGTAAAACATAATCTTAAAGATTCACTAGCAGAATAGCAGAAATGTATAAAACACTTTTGTTTCAATGGGTGCCTTGAGGAATAAGTACATTATGTGAATGTTTGCGTGAGTGGCACAAATGAACACTAGAGCTGAATTATTCTAGATCTCACATACTATATTTTGCTATAAAGCTACTATGTAGCAATCTATAAAAATATTCAGGTTTTGGTTGTGAGTTCTGTTTGCATGTTGTTTGTTTCAAACATTTTAAGAAGAAAACACTTCTTCTGAAAGGCAGGCTTTGTTAAATGAAGAAGTGGAAGCTAATCTGACTAATTTATCTAGAATATTTAGAAAACGGTTACTCAAATAGAGATGTTGTATACTTCATACTGATTGGTTGGTGATTTAGAAAAAGGTAAACAGAGAGAAGATGGTGTCATAGGCAGATTTTTCTGTTTTGATTTCCAAAATCTCATTATTAAACCATGAATTTCCTCTATAAACTCTAAAAAACTCTAAAAACTCATAGAACTCTAAAAAAAACCCTGCATGTGTACTTCAAACCACTGCTAACTTTGATTATCTAACAACAGCAAGGGATCTCCTTAGTTAAAGCTACACAAAGATCTCCTTGTGATATTCTATCCTGTTTGTTTTGAGGTGTATTAAACTGTAGTGGTCTAACTTCCTCCAATGAAAACCAGATTATTTACAAAACTACATAATGAAAGCATACAACAGTGCATCACCTGGTGATAAATACTAACATTCTTGAGACATATGCACAAGAGCATTTGGTCCTTTGGAGTGATATATAAGACCTCACCAAAATGCTCTACACTGTCCTTTGAAAAATCAATATACAGAGTCAGATTTACTTGCTTTTATATGCTCTCATCCATCCATCTTTCTCTCTGTGTAGGTCTACAACAGATTCATAAGGTAGATTGATCCTTTTAGATTGTTTTCAAAGCACAGTATAAATTCTGTTTTAACATATCCCGGCAAAAATGACGGCCCTTAGTAGCTCCAGTCTTCACTTGGCTGGCCTGCATTAACCAGTGTTGGAATGTGTGGGTGTTAACTCTGGTGACATGAAAGAATAGGAGCTGTTAATAGTGTTATTCTTGCAAAATAAACTAAACTTCTGACCCCACTGAATTTAAGAAGCCCTTCTTGTTAATGGTCTGGACCAAACATGAAGTATGCTGTCAGGGTCCAACACACTGGCAAAGGTAATATTCCATCTGCATTTTTCTCAATGTTCTGGTTTAAAATATGTTGTCATTTAATAAAAATTAACCCCCTGATATCATTAATCTCTTCCCACCCACCCTCTAGGAGTCTTCTAGAACAACTGAGGAAGCAATGAAAAACTGCTTTAATGACCTTTGAAAACCTTTGCTTCTTAATATAGGCATACAGATATTACACAAGAGTATTCTAGGTGTGAATCATTACAACACTAGTTGAAACAGGATTTTAAAATGTTTACCAGTGTAGGTGGAGTAACATTATGTGGAAAAAAATCACGGTAATTGGGTTGATTCTGTCTAAAAGAAATTATCATCCTTAAATGGAGAAATTGCTATGATGTGTGGATATTTTGTTACTCTTTCCAAAGGTAGAGCATTACGCATAACTGTATTATGGAATATTGCCCTAGAAAATAGTGTTTCCATTATGATTTAGCTGACATTTTGGGGACACATGCATGCATGTATTTACCTGTTTTAAAATTTGCTATTTTTTTCTGAAGATCTGTATAATAGCAAGTATGAATCTTTGTGCACCGAATTTTGTTAAAGTCCTTTCATGAATACAAGCTGGCCTCTAATACATGGGTGTATATCCAGGATAACTTGATTGGAGTTACCCAGAATTTCCAGCAGCGTAGCTGAGCTCAGAGTCTTGCTGGTTGTTTATCATGTTCAGTTGAGATTTGAGTTTCTATTGTAGCCATTGTCCCATTCCCCTGCTCCCTACCTCTGCCTCAAACATCTCCATGTTCTGCCCCCGACCCCCTTCAAACCCATTAAAAAAAAAAGGCAAACCATGGCTTTGCAAGGCCCAGCAGCAGAATTACAACAGTCTAAGATGTGAGAATTTCTGACCTTTGTCCAAGTTCAAATATATGTGTTTTATTTTGCATGTGATCTAGCCATTTGGTAAGATGAATCGTTTGGTGATTAGAATGTGCGTGTAGGATGTCTGCATATCCTGTAGCATATGGGAACTATGAACCAAATGTGCGTGCTGAGCAGCTTTCATATGCTGCAATAACTAGCAGTGGGAATGGAAACAGAGGGTATGTGGTGGTTATAGCTATAATGAGAACAGTACAGTGGGTTGAGAGAGATAGGATTAGATATTTTATTTAGGGTTCGTTACTAAACTGGATGGATGCTTTCATAGAAATTAATGTGTACTTGTGAATGAATGTTTTGAACATACCAAGTATTTGAAATAACTGTTTCCTTTTTAGGGTCGTTACCCTAATTGTCATGTTCTGCTGCATTTATTCTTTTCTTCAAAGTTATAAGGAGGATCATGTTTGCTTTTATTTTTCCTGTTTATGAAGGAACAGGTCCAAAAGAAAAAGCATACTGAATTTCAGACAAAAGTGTGGCTGAGTTGTTTCTGTAGTATTTTTTTTTTTTTTTTTTTTCTCAGGTTAATCTATCCAGTCTTTTTGATCAGAAAATTAAAAAAACAAGACATTTTTTC
>NW_017729024.1:4506345-4527045 GCF_001723915.1 Gavialis gangeticus | reverse complement strand
TTTTTTTTTTTTTTTTTTTTATCTCAGGTTAATCTATCCAGTCATTTTGATCAGAAAATTGAATAAACAAGACCATTTTTCCTCAAAGTGTTTCAATTTTAGGCTGTATAATGAGAAGCTGGTATTTGAAGTCTGTCACGTTTTATTATGGACTTTAAACAATTTTATGATTTTACAAATATAATTGTCTGGGAATGCTGCTTATCATATGGGCACCTCTCAAATGTGCTGTGTTTATTTTTCATGCAGGTACTGTAGGCATTTAGTGTTTTTTTTATATGCAGAGCATGCTTTTTTGGCTGGGACTTGGAACGTTTTCAATATGTAATTAATGGTTGTGGAGAAAAAAAGGAGAATGAAAGAACTAGTCGAAGCTACTTTCTAGAAGTAGAATGAAGGAATAGTTTATAGGCAAGTCAACCTGAAACTTGGCAGCTGATGTGATACAATAAGCTACCATTCAGCAGTAGTAAAAATCGCATACATAAAACAGTCTGGTAGTGTTAAAGTGTGTTTTTTGCTTATGTGTGTTATCTATCACAAGATATTTTCTCTAGAGCAAGTTTGTATTTTGAAATTTAGAAATACAACTAATCGAGTACTTGCTAAATTAAGTCGTCTGCTTGTAAAATGGTTATAGAGTGCATAAATGTAATAGGCTGCTTAGACTGAACAAGGGGTTTGAAAGAGAACTTTCAAAAGTACGTAGACACTGCTGCTGATGTTGTTTGTGATTGTCATTGTTGTTGTTATTTTGTTTGTTACACTCAGTTGCCCTGGGTCATGTCAAGGTTTTTGAACTGCATCTAATAATGGAATCAGTCTTAAGTTGTAAGAAGTACTTGTTATAATGATGACTTGCTTGAAAACTGCTTGGGAGATGGCCATCAGGCACCTTGCTGCCTTCAAGTGTGAACATATGCGCTGACCAACAGTTAAGCTGGCTAAACTTTTTTAAGTTGACTTAACTGTCAGAGCATACGAGCATATGTGGAGCAGAGGCGACTTACACACAGCGCAAGATAATACACCTCCGAGGTGTATTAATTTGAGTTACGTTAGTTAAGTCAATATAGCTCACAAGATAGATGCCACCATGTGTGTATGTTTTGATGTGGCTTAAGCCAACTTACTTAAGTCAATTTAGCAGTGAAGTCGCCTTAGTAGCTACGTTGACTTAGTATGTGTGTACACACCCTTTGTGTGTAAAACAAGCTGTCAGCTGGTAGTGTTCAAGTTCTCACATTTCTGGATCGACGTTCTTCCTTCTCGTATAATTTGGATAAATTTGTTGTTGTCATTAGATAATAAATAATAGAGAAATGAATTTATTTTCAAGGTGTTGTGTTGCCATCGTTGCCTTTTTTAGAGTTGTTCTAAATATAAGCACTAAGACTTGGAGGTTTGTTGTTACTTTATTATGCAGATTCTTATTAGAGAACTAATTTGATTTGCACTGGAGTCTTCAAAAATTATTCTGGAACCAAATTTGCCATAAGTTTGCAGAAATACACAAATTGAGACCCTCCTTGCCACCTTAATTTACTCATTTATCCAAGTGTGCCTGAATCTGTTATGGGTGGCTTTCCTGAGTTCCTATGTCCATATATTTTGTATGTAAGCATATTTTGAAAACCTATTTACTACATGAGTTCTCTCTGTAGTCCTGTGTAGCTTTAGTTTTGCAAACTCTATTTAAAAGAGCACAATCAATTTGAAATATGTTTTTCAACCTATTTAATTTTCCCTCCTTTCACAAACGTTTCTCTCTTTCTCATATGCAAAACATGTATGGAAAACTCACAAATACTAGATATAATGATACTAGATACAGTTCACTAGATATAATGAAGCAGGGAAGCTTACACTGCTGAAAAGAGTGTTGAATACAACTAGTAGAAAGAAATGTGTTTTTGTTTCCCTGTTTTCTTTATTGAAGAAGCATAGATTTTTCATGATATTAGACAGAAATTTGATTAAGTTACCCATGTTCAGTAATTTCTCAGTGATGTTCAATCCCAAATTATTAAATATTGCAAGCTTTTCTTGTTCTTACTCATAGTGCTATGCACAGGCGTTGGAGGGAGCGCTTATTGCATTTAAAGACAAACTTGAGAGATCTACTAGTGAAGTATTTAGTATGAGAAATAACCATATTTATCTGAATGTAAGACAAGCTACCCCTCCCATCAGGATGGGAAAAACAGCTCCTTGTCTTATATTTGCATATAAGGAAACCTCCTTAAATACATTGTCTATCATTAAACTGCAGCCCAAAGCAGTATGTGGTCAGTAATGGAAACCAACTGTGAAGTTGATTAAATACAACCAACACTTCTGATGGATATAAAACACATGGCCTGTGTCAGGCAACCATACTGATGGTAACCTACCCTGAGTATAGGCTGGTACAGCTTATTTGAATAAGATATGTGGCAGTGCCCATTGCGCTTAACCCCCCTCAGTGTCAACTCTTTTTTCAGTGAGCACTACATTGGTGAGCCACTGCACTGAATACATTTTTACTTCCTCTTCACTCCCACGGCTGAGCTGTGCCTTTCTTTCCCATTTCTAATGATTACTGTTTCTTCACCAGCCTTAAAATGTCTGGCAAACATCACTAAGCAGGGCTCCAAACAGTTCACCCAGAATCCCTGTGTCACCCCCTTTCCCAGATTGTTGCATATAATCAGTGTGGCCCCACCTTCCATGAGATGGAGCCAGATTAGGTTCCTTTGTACCTCATCTACTTATAAATTTTTGGAGGATCCCAGGACTTGTGACAGAACATCCATTTCCAGTCATGAGTGGGGCTTAATTAATACATGGCTCCTTTGTGGGGGGGTATCTGGAGTATACACGCATAATGAGCAGTGCTGAGCTATGGAGTCCTTATGGTTTGAAATGCTGCTGGCTCTGCTGAGGCCCAACCCAATGAACTATATGGTAAACCATGAGCTTTTTGGTTTTGGACTAATGTCATGCATAGTTTGTGTTGGACATAAATTGGTATAAAAGTGCTGCTTAAAAGTGTGTCCATGTGCCTCAGTGTGAGGGCTCTGTAGCGGAGTCCCTGTGCTGAGGCATGTGGAGATGGAAGCAGCTAGTATCTGTGCTAAAACTTGGAGCAGCTTCAAAAATGGTAAAATGTATCAATTCTGGATGAATGAAGTACCCATAGTAATTTGCATATATGTTGATTTCAAAGTGTTTTCAAATTTGCCTCTCATTTCCATGTGCTCAGGGAAAGCAAGGTCTGACCGTAAGGGCAGGAGGGCGTTGTAGGGGGAAGAAATTCAGGGAGCCACCTGAACACCTTGCCCCCAATTTAGTTTCCGTACTGTAGTAGTCAGAGGGGGGAACAAAAGCAAGGCAAATCTCCAGTAATTGGATTCTATACCTGGAAAACTATAACAAATTGATAAATTTTCCATATATCAAATCTAATTATTGGGGCACCATCTTATATTTAGGGTCATCTCCTATTTGAGCAAATATGTCATACTGCTCCTTGTGCTGCAAGGGGCTCTGGCCAGGGCACAGGGTGCCTCATCGCAGCGATAGCTGGCAGGCAGCCTGTGTGCTGAGCCTCCTGTGCTGAGGCACACTGCGCTGCAGCTAGCTGTGGAGCAGCTGGCTGGGGTGCAGTGTGCCTTGAGAGAGAGGAACAGCCAGCCTGGGGATGGCTGCTTCCTTGTGTCCATGTGCCTCAATGTGAGGCTCTGTAGCGGAGTCCCCGTGCTGAGGCATGCAGAGATAGAAGCAGCTAGTCCAGGGCTGCCTGTTCCCCCATCTGGAGACATCCTGCTCCCCAGCTGGCTGGGGCACAGGGTGCCTTAATGCCCCCCACAGTCCCCACCACAGCACATGGAGTGGAGGTTTCCCCATGCTGAGACACACAGAGATGGGGAAAGGAGCCAGCTCTGGCCACAGTGTGCCTCAGTGCAAGGGCTCCACGTGGCTCAGTGCAGGGGCCACTCAGTGGAGCCCCCCCATGCCTCAGGCATGGGGAGACAGAGGAGCACCCAGCCCATGGTTGGCTGCTCCCCTTTCTTGAAGTACACTGCACCCCAGCTAGCCAGGGAACAGCTGGCTGGGGTGCAGGGTGCCTCAACACAGGGGCTCCACAGTGCATGGAGACAGGGGAGCGGGCAGTTTAGGGCTTCCTGCTCTCCTGTCTCCACATTTGCCCCACCACACAGTGCTTTGGAGTGTTTTGTGCTGCTTTTGTTTCAGGGGTTTGCTATTGGGAAATCCCAGTAGCAAATTTTACTCCAGCCCTGTTAACTAGCAGTGCAGCAAATGGTTTAATGTACAACACATGCTATTTGTGGCACTGCAAAGAGGTTTGCAGTGCCACAAACTGCACGTACGTGCACGTCTCGATTTGGTCAGTGGGTTCATCTACACGTACTATTAGCATGGAGCACCTGTTGGGTCAGAGCAGGCCTGGCTGGCAGGGGACCTGGGGGCTCAGTCTGCCAGCCTGGGGCAGTTCCTGCCTGACTCATTGTGCTACAGGGGCTGGCTAGAGCATGGGGGTGCTCCAGTGCAGGGCCAGGTGACAGGGAGCCCCTGCACTGATGCACCCTCATGCCCCAAGCAGTTGGGTCAGCATCTACAAATGCATTGCTGAGCACTAAAGAATTCTGCCACAGGATAGTACTTGTATTTACATGTGTAGACGTTGAGGTATTGTAGACAGTGAGGCTTTACCGAGGAGCTAATTAGGCAGCTACACAGTAAATATCTCATGTAAATGTGCCATGTAAAACAAAATCAGACAACTTTTCTTGGACACTAGGATTTGTTTGGTCCATTGTACAGATACTTAAGGCATCTGCTTCAGCAACTCAATGTACAAATTACTGAGAATGATCCAGGCCATGTATAAGACCAAGATTAATTTGTGTTATGCAACATCTGGGTAATTGCATACCTTGGGATTGCCCCCCAAAGGCTGGAATTTGTAATTGGCTAAAAATTAGTGGGCACCATGGGCCTAGATGATGGAAAGAACAGTGTAATATAAAAGCAAACATCCTTTGTTATAAGGTGTCGATGCAAAACACAGATACTCTAGTAATTCAATAGAGTACTTTTCAAACTAAATGATTAAAAAAAAGTATAGTTTTCTTTTTTTTTTTATTCTCTTAAAGATGATCTACGGTTTCTTTGTTTGTTTTCTTTAAGTAAGTTGGATCTGTCGCTTTTTTACTACTCTCTATATAAACAAGGCCTGGAGCAAGTGGTGTTGATTTCGTTTTTTTTGCTTAAAAAGTTCCTTTCTAACAGTTTTCTTCTTTTTATTGTTTTATTTTTAGCCTGAAATGTCAAAAATAGTATAACAGCAAGAGCCCTTCTGTGTCTCTTACAGCTATATATTTTGACTTGTCATAACTTAATTGACAGGGTAGCATGCTGACACTTTTACAAAGATGTCCCTTTCCAAAAATGTTTGAAAAAGTCATCACAGAAGACTAGAATTTCTTTCCTCTCTCAGTTTCAGTCTGCTCATGTTTATTACTCTAGTTGTTGCAGTGTTTTCATGTTAGACTAGACCTGAACATGTAATTGGAAAAAAATTAAAAAGTGGCAGCCATTTTTTGATCTTATTGCCCCATGCTACATTATATATATATCACAAATAACTGGTTAATCGCACAATAAATTTAGATCAGTTGCAGTGCAAAGTAAAACCTACCACAAATGCAGAGTAATTATCACACAAATGGTTAATTGCACAATACATTTAGGCCAGCCATAAGTACAAAGTAATTATCACATGATAAAAATGACTATCCAGCTATAAAAAGAGCCAATCAGCTACAAAGTTAGTGCTTGAAAATGTGTAACAACTCTATAGCTGGTTTCTAACCAGCTTTAATTTGAACATCTAGCAGGGCCCTATGATAAAGAAAAGCTAAACTAGCCCTTCTGACAGCAACAGTGGTTTCTTTTTTTCTTGTAAAGGAAACCTGTAAAGTTAAGTATCTACAAAATGACTGTAACAGCATTATTAAAATGTTAAGTTCCGATCAAAATATTGCCTCTCATTAGTGATTATAAAGGTGGCAAATCTGTCATTCCATTATGTAGGGAACTCCCTGTGACATTGCTTAATGTGTATCTGTTGCATATATCCTGTATGTTCATTTGTGTATCATTTTTTATTTAGTTTGTTGATTCATATTGATAGACACAGATGTAATGCTAAACAGAACATAGCTACGGTTTTTACTGACTGTAGTTGAAATAGCTGATCAAGAACATCCAAAGTGTTTTATTTAGTCAGGGTAGTAAAGGCCAGCTTGTTTAAGGGAAACCAGCAAATGCCACTTTTCACAGCTCAGTGAGAAGACTAAGTGCGGCTATCTGGGTATAACCCAAGGCACAGAATGTGAAAAACTAACAAATTCCAGACAATGCTCACATAAAAAGCTCCTTCTTGCCAGACTGCTGGAGAGCAAGACTCCCAGCACTGCTTGTACATACAGAGAAAATTATTCCTTGTTCAAACAAACATATGGGGGCGGGGAGGGTGCAGAGAAAGAGGAAGGAGGATAATTGAGATTGGAAACATTGGCTTGAAGCTATTTGAGCACGAAACTGAGTCTGCTCCAGCAGTGAGGTTATGAACAGTGAAAGAGTTGATTTTAGACCAAGAAGCCAATCAGTGCTCAAAAGTAAAACCACAACAGCAGCAGATTTTTAGGGCTGACACCATTTCAGTGCAAAGTACACATAGCTTGAGTCCACATTTGTCACCTGTTATTTACAGAAAAGTATCTTCAAAGTAAGTTTTATATATGTAAAAGCATTTTTTTTAATTTAATGAATACTCTTAGAGTGAGGAAAGCCCACCTAGCTTGTCCCAGAGATGATCCCCACCATGATACTGTTATTCTGTAAAAATCTGACTGTCTCAGATTTCCTTCAGAAATGTCCGGTCTTGTTTGCTGTAGGTATTGGGTTACAGCAGTGTTTTCCCAACCTTGTGAGTCACACCCAGCCATAGAAGCCGCCTGTAGTCTTGGGCTCCTCTGGACTTCAGCTGTCACCACTGCTTCCCCTACCACTAATCGCCACTGGAGTAAGAGAGCACAGGAGAATTGGAGTTGAGGGAAGTGGCAGCACCTGAAGTACGGGGAACGCAAAATAACTGGTGGCAAAAGAAGAGGAATCGGTGCCTGAAGTGTATGTGTGTGTGTGTGTGCGGTGGTGGCGGGGGGTTGCCTATTGTCACCATCATTCATTCAGGTCCCAAAGTTTTTGCCCTCTTCCTATCCCCTCCCCGCCCACTCCCAAGAGGGGCACACTCCCTAGTTTGGGAAATGCTGGGTTACAGTATGCAACAGAGAGAGAGAAACAGGTTCGGTCCTCCTTGCTGCTGGAGTGCACATGGCTGCAGATCACAAAACACCAACAAATGGGAACTTCCTTTTTTTCTCTCTCTCATGTGTTTTTGGCCCATATGTTCAAAGCCTGCTAAAAAAGAGCAGGGTTTAGCCCAGAGTTTTCAATATATTAGATTTACCAGTGGCTTTAGGGCTTATTAATTTTGAATTATTAAACATATAGTAACTGGTTACTACTTAGGAACTGTAGCTGGCAAAAGAAAATCCAAAGACGATAAGGGGAAAACAATTTAAAATTTTAGGAAAAGTTTCAGTTCTTTGCCTCCAGGCTGGCTAGGAAATTCCAAGATTATATTTGTCTTAGAGGAAGAAAGATAAAGTTGACTGTGAAGAGAGGGAGAATATCCACAGAAGAAAAGCTCGAGGGAAATGGCTTTCTTGATTTGAACTGAGAAGCTGGGTCTAGTTTATTAAATGGAGTAGCGCAAAGAAAACCTCAATTGAAGTTCATCACTTTTATATCCCAGAACCTCTCCAGATTTATGGAAAAAAATATAAACCAAACAATTTTTAAAAATGGAGTGTGCTTTTCTGTATTACTAGATTCATTTTATTCCTCTGTTGTAAAGAAGTATTAACTAACTTTAAAGGTGTTTGTGGTTATATTAAAACAAAGGGTCTGCTTGGATTTTCTTTCAACTTTACTTCTATACACACTTTCAAATCTCATGTAGATTTTTTTATGAAAATAAATACAGAAATGGGAGTGTAGATTATTAGTAATTCTTGGACTGGGTTTGTTGTCCCTTTCTAATAAGTAAAGAGATTTTTTTCAAAACACTTTTTCCCCATGTACTTTGTAGCTGTGAAATCCTTGCTAACTAGTTCCTTTTTCATGGAAATTCAAGGAGATCATGCATTTGATATTTTTCTGTGTTTAAATAGTTTTATTCATTCAAAATCATCCAAAGGATGCATTTTGTTTGTTTACATTTTACCATACCAACTAGGTCAAGGTGTCAAAAAAACCCCCAAGTGAAGGAATACCACAGGGATTTCCATTAATAAAACTGAACTGAAGTTAATTGTCTGTAGATGGCAATTCTGTATCCTCACCTTAACACTGAAAACAATGACTCAGAGAAAATTAGTTTCAAGCAAAATCAGTTCCTGAGAAATCTTCTGTTAATCTAGAATGTAAAAATGCAGCTTAAACTTCTGTCCTTACATAGGAGAAAGCTTTTCATTAGGGTTTACTGCTTGTTTGCTTTTTCTCGCAGGGATTGAACCTAGCTCTGGTCATGTGCTTTTGTCTAAAGAGGAGCTTCCATTCTAATAGAGCTGCCCTTGCAGAGCCTGAAGCTATGTGACCCCTGTTCATTTGGAGGACTTAGAGTTGTAAAGGAGAATGTCAGCTTTCATTAAAAGAGGATGTTTTCCAAGCTGTTTTCCTTAGGAAGATGTAATGTGATGGAAACCTACAGTGTCACAGATTTTTTTTTTAATATTAATTTATTTTACCAGCTTCTTCCCATAACTGGCCTTTGGAGTTCAGAAGCATCATAAGGCCTTTGGGCCCTTAGGTTTTTTTAAAGAAGGTTCATGTCTTCAGAAAATAATATAGCTCAAACCACCATTGGAGCCACTTTATGCTCTTTCTTGCCAGCACCTGAGTCGGGTGCTCTGTGGACAAGACAGCATGACCTCTGGCTATCAGGAGGGGTAGCTCAGTAGGTGACTGTCATCATGTGCTACTGGACTAAGCACATAGCTGAGAAAAAAGGAGATTAATCAAAGTTTAGTAAGTCCAGACCTTGGGGTATGAAGTTAGGCACCAAAATCTAGAGATTGAAAATCAGAAGTTTACATGGAGTTCAATGGAAACTGTAGGTGCTTACCACCTTTGAAAATCAGATCAGTGCTAAAATGTGAACTAGGAGACTGAAGCTGGAAAATGTTGACTTAAACCTGTCTGCCTGGTTTCCTCTTATCATACATATAAAGGCGATAATACTTGCCTGCCCCATAGGAGTGGTTAAAAGCAAGAATTTTGTATTTGTAAATGTGCCAGATTATCTATATAACCATACATTGGTCTCGCAGTAAACCAAAAGTTGACAGCTATGTGCAGATAGCTGTGCTCCATTTTTTTTGTGGACGGCTAATTAAGATGGAAGCTGAACATGAGCTTTGAAATGTCTTGGTCCAACAGTTTTGTTTCCAGTCATCCAGTCCAGCATGGATTTGTTTGAAACCATATCAGTTGGAACCAGGTTTAAACACGGTTCATGAACAACTTCCAGTGTAGAAACACCATAACAGAGCAAAATAGTTCTCCCCACAAACATAAGAGCATCTTCACAGTGCTTCAAACTTTTTGCAAGCCAACACTCAGAAGTCCAAGGCTCCTACTTAATTAGCACAGCGCACTCTACTAACTCACCCCACTGCAAATTACCTACAAGTAACTGAAACAAAATACTGAATTCTTACTTGGCAGTAGTTTCTTCAGTTTTCTGCTTGCTCTGGAAGTTCATGTTGCTCTATTGTATTACTTTTCAGTTTTTCTTTCTTTAGAACAGCTTTGAAGGCCTCATGCTCTACTTTGTTGAAGGGAGGCATTTGTTTCAAACTACTGGCTAGAAAAGCAGTGGGCTTACGATGGCAAAACCTATGTTTTGCTTGACTCTTGTGCCTTACTGCTACCTCTTCTGTCTTAACAGTAGAAATGAGTTAGTGAAGCATTTCCATCATTTATGTCTGGGTATCTGAACAAAGGTTTTTCCACAAGAATAGGCAGAGTTTCTCCTTCAGATAAAAATTAAAGGTGGCAAATGATTACACATAGACATTTGGATTTAACACTGATGTTGGTGGTGTTTTTTATGAAACAAGAAACAGAAAACGAAGTTAACCAATTTCTCTGCGCTTATCTTGATTCTGCCAGACCAAGTGGTCTTATTAGATTAGTAGAAGCAAGGTGAGGGGGGCCTTTACAGGGAAAAGAGTAATTCCAGGCCTGGTTGCTCCATGGGTGAAGGTGGTGATTGGGTTACAAACTGTTCTGTCGGTCTAGACAAGAAAGTGACAGGAAATAAGCTAGAGAAAATGTTTTTGTATCCCTAAAGCGTTATCTTAGAGCAGCACAGTTAGTAATGCTGTTGTGTGAAGCAACCTCCATTTGGACAGACAGCTTGACGCAGGCAAAGCTGCTAATTTGTTTTCAGCTTCAAGGAGATTTAGAGTCTTTGCATCCTTGGCAGTAGCACACAGTGTAATTGTTTCCCTCTCCTTAATCTTCAGTCTAGTTGCATTGGCTTACTGTAGCTAGGAAAGGTTGGAATGCTGACTGAATGTGCTGCACCAGATTCCTCCCCCTGAAAAAGAGGATGCAGTTGCCTGGAAGTCTTCTGACTATTCTGCAAACACACCAGTCTTTTTGTAGTGGTGCCCCTACAAAACCCTGCACAGAAAAGAAAAGCAATCTAGTTAGTGGGTAGGAAAGGAGGTGACAGCATTGATGTTTTTGTGCCGGCAACATTTCCTAATTTATGCTAAAGTGTATTGCACATAGGGGCACTCTCTAAATAACACGTTTGCTTTCATTTACAGTGCATTTCTAGTCCTCATTTCCACAAAACTCATTTTATAGTCCTATAATTTCAATATTTTTAAAACCTAACTGAAACCGAGAGGTTTGTTTGTGTTCCATTATTCACAGTTTGGCATTATTTGTAAAGAGCAACTGTTTACATTTCTAGGATTTCTGCCATTACATACCACTGGTCAGAATTCTAGCTAGACTCACCCAAAATACAGCCTTTTGAAACAGGGATAGAGCATATCATTGACCAGTTCAGTTATTTAGTCAATCCAGTGGTAAAGCTTGGGTCAGCCTCCAAGGGTAAATTTCATTGCTGGGATACATTCTTGGCTATGAATGAATGCATGAATAATTCTTGCTTTGAACCTTAAGATGCACAACAGACACAATAACTCTTGAGCTGAACTTTACAAGCAGAGCAGGCTGATTTATGGGCAGCTGTTGAAAATGCTTCTAGTCAAATTATTTTTGAATCTATGAATTAAGAAGCTGCAGTAAATTAATTACTATATATTGGTGCAGCGCTGAGTTGTCAAAAGCAGTGCAAGAGTTTATTTTTAATTTATAAATTAAAAACCTGAAGTAGATTAATTAATGTATATTGATGCAGTAAATTGCATCAATGATTTGAGAATAACTTTCAGTTTGGTATTAGAGGAATCAAGATAAGACTGTCTCCTGATCCATGATAGCATCTTGGCTAAGTGCCTTTTTCATGATGGAGAAGAGAACATTTTTTCTTGATATTCATTGTTGTGATGGTTTGTCTAACTTTTGCAGTGCTGGAAGGTATATTGATCATCCCAAGGCATCCTGGCTTATTAAAGTTGTATCATGGAATTTGTTTTTAAGCAGTCCTTCTAAAAATTAGTTGCAAAAGAAGCAATTTGCTTGTATTTTCCAATAGTTAACAGGCCAAGCAGATGGTAGAGCAGACCTGAAATAGTGTGTTTGGCTGCCTGCCACCATTCTATGAATTTTGATTTGTATGGATATGTAACAATTTTATTTTTCCCCTTTTGGAAGTACATGCCTGTAAGTCTTGGGAAAATTAATCCTTGGTTTCCTGTGAAATGTGCACTTGTAAAACAAATGTTGTAGCAATGTGCCGTGCAGACCCTGCATTGTGTCAATTAGGAGGCGTGACATCAGCAAACTCCATAAGCTGTCAAAGGCTAGAGTAGTTTTCAAAAGCATCAACTATTCATGACTTTTCAGAAAAGAAATAAAAAAATGACAGCATTTAGAGCCACAATTCACCACAGTTGTATTGTTTGATTCTCCTCTTCAAAAGGGCTGACATTATTATTTCTGCCATAAACACAGCTTGTAATTCTTTTTGACCCAGATTACTTATGAATGTGAAATAAAACAAAGCATTCACATGTGTAAAATTTACACACAAAAAACAAGTGTGACTCAAAAAACTTGGGGATGTAAAAAATTGAATGTTACACAGCGAGAATAAATCAAACTAAATTCAGCTTTAATATTTTCTAATGCTACCCTTCCCAAAATCTTCTGTCAGAAAAGCAGTACTTAAACATTTTATATCTGTGATATTGATGCTGATATTGTCACTAATTATAAGCCAAGAGAGCTATACTTAACAGTAAAATACGCTAGGGGTTTAGCACATGACAGACAGCTTGGGTCATAGTTCTTTTCTACAGTTTTTTTCCCTGGAAATTTAGAGAACTCAGATTCTCCCTGTTCCTCATTTGAATTTTTGAGATCAAAAGGCCCTTCCTTCAAAGAACTTCATGTTGTTATTTAAATGGTAATTGGCTCTCTCCTCAGTTTGACTATGTGCATTTCAAGTTTAGTAGGTTTTGGACTTTAATTATTTCAGTTTTGTGTTTTTAATAGAGAGGGTGATTTAGGGACTGACAAAGACTAACTACAAATTTGGAAGCTAGTTGCTTGTGGCAGTTGTTGTCAACTTTTGGGAAGACACAAAAGTTATTTAAGAAACATATGTTTTTAAATACACAATTCTGCTTTTCTAATTGTCTCTTCTTACTATTGAGTTTCACATCTGGAGTAGTTTGCTCACAGACAACTGAATATTTTCATGTATTATGGACATAGTAAGCACAAACCATGAGACTTGATCGAATCAATTGCCTTGAAACATTTGGTCTAATGTAATAATTTCTATAGAGTTAAAACCTGGACCACAGATCTTTGGATCTGCTACAGATAGTGCTTGGATAACATTTATTTGTCAGTGTTTTATATTGTAACTCAGAGTATGGACTTGTGGGGAAAATGATAGTGCTGTAATTTTAGAAGTTAGACACAGCGGGCATTTTCACATTATTTCCTTCGTCACTCTTAGCCAAGTTGGACTTTTATCCCATTGTTTTGTAAGCTCCATTACCTTCAATTCAAAGCAGTCGTTTGATGAAGAAACCCATGAGCTTTTACAATGAAGTATCTGTTGCCCAGGAAAGACTAAAATGTTTTTGCTAGCAAACATATTGACAAAATAAAAGGAGGGAAATTGATCTCGGAAAGCCTGAATGGGAAGTTCAAAACTGGCTGTATTTCCTGTATTTGGCAAGTCAGGACTTGTTCTATTAAAAATAAATACATATGGAAACAGACACCTGCATTTTGTATTAAAACACACTTTCATAATAAATGTTAAATAGAACCCTGAAGACTGGATCAGACAGAGAATTTTATATTGTAAATCCAAAAAAGATAATTCTGAGTTCTACTTTTAAAAAGGATATAGCAGCTATGGATTCTAAAAAAAATGGGGGTCCCAATCAGTGACATAGCATTATTGTGTTGGGCACATCCACTGTTTCACGATCATTTTGATTGGATCTTCCTATTGTTGGGTTCATTCTCATTTGGGTGTAGACCACCCAGCAAATGTAACTTGTAGCCTTCTCTCCCTCCTCAAACCTATGGTGCATGTGTATTCATGTTTTTGCTTTCTGTTCACGGAGGTATCCAGCTGGGAAAATATAGTGTGTACAATACTCTCTGCCTTCAACTGACATTTCTCATAAATTGCAACAGAAACACTGCTATCAGCAGCTTAATAGCAGGTAGAATACAGCTCTACATATCAAGTCTCAGCAGGATACAGAAACTATGGTTACCAAATTTCCGAAGAGAAAAGGAGTTGGGGGGAAAGTTCCTATATAAGAATAACAGAAAAAACATTGAAAATGGATTCATTGAAAGCAGCCTTTTTGAAAAGGGCTTATAGGGGCTGACTCAGTGGCTGCAACACACTCAGTTTTTGCTGAACTGTTATTTTTGAAGACCTCACAGGAGGTTTTTGTTGTTAAGCAGATCAGCAAAGCCAACAGTCTTTCTCCTTCTGTCCTTTAAAAAAAACTTCTTTGATAAACTCAGTGAAAAGGGTAATGGTTAACTGCAATTCTAATATAGGGTGATTATGGGGGAAATAGAGGCTGTACAGAGGCTCAGCCACAAATGCTCATATGCAGGAAACACACTTCAGTGTCAAATTAACCAGTAAATAGTATTTTATCAACCATATCATCAGTAGGATTTAATTAATTGTCATATTGCCCCATAATCTGTATTTCTGTATTGTGAAGCAAGATGAGAAACCGTGGGCACATCTATACGTGCAATTAGTGTGCCTGAATAAACTCCAGTGCAGTTTGCATTGGAGTCAGCTGCTCCCGGGTGCAGCACCTTGATGTGCATCCAGAACTGCAGCAGATGGAGCCAGGGTGGAGCAGCCCTGGGCTGGCAGGGAGATTGGTGGGTCAGCCCTGGGCTCCAGGGGCGGGATGGGCTGGCTGGAATGCAAGGGTGCTTAAGTGTGGGGCTGGGCAGCAGGCAGCTCTCACACTTTTGCATCCTCGTGCCCCGGTCACTATCTACGTGAATGTTTCAGCAGAGTTAATTACTCTGCTGTAGTATTATCTTATGGCAGAGTTAATTAAACTACTGCACCCTAACACCAGCGCTTGTGTAGACCCTGATGCTTTACTGCAGCGCGAATTAGTCAGCTCCGCAGTAAAGTGCATGTGTAGATGCACCCAGTACGTGCTACCAATAACATGTGAAATTGTAAAGTTTATTTTGCCTACGTTTATTTTGCAAAATGTCCACTACTCCATAGCTACAATAAAAATAAGTAAGTTAATTTAGAGAAGGATAAAGTTTCTGAATTAAAGCTCTCTAGTAAACTGAGGATATTCTGGATTTTGTCCCTCCTGTCCTTGCACTGCCTTGTCAGACAAAGATTTCCTGTGAAGTTAGAACAAAATAAATCATTTTTCCTTTTTTTTAGAGTTAAAACTCGTCAGACAGCACTGTAGAGGGGAGAGTGCATGTGATATTATTCTGAATTAAATCCTTCTAGGAGCTGAATAGTTATCACTAAAAATCTGAATAAAATTGCAATGTAAAAGACATAGTTTCCTCTTGTTATTTGTTGTGATAAAAGGCAAAACATGTAGAAAAGCATTTACTGCACCTTAGAGCCACACTAGTTGTTATGGTGACTTCCTACATAGAGTCAGCTTTTTGCCAGTGCACTTTAAAAATCTAAAAACATGCAATGCTGAGTGTGTGCTTTTCCCATCATATTCTTACTTTTCTTTATGGCCTAGGAAACCTAAGGACATTTTGCTCATCCCAATACCAGTCTGCAGTTGGCCTGAGGTTCAGTTCCTGAACTGATGCAGTTTGGATATTATACAGCACTTAAAGGAAGAAAAAAAAGGGTTAAAAGTGGAAAATAGTCTGCCTGAAGTCAGAGCCTGAAATTGTACCTATTAGTCAGATGACCTACTCTATCAGTCAGAGGCTAATGTGAAAAGTAAGAATACCCTTTTTATGATGAAAGGCCCACCTGTATTCATTCTTCATCCGAGTGAAAGGGCTACATTTGGACCCTGATTAGACTTCTATCTTTTACACCAGAATCTAGTTAGTAAGCATCTTCGAAGGACACTTCCCCTGTAGCCACAGTTTTTAGTAGAGTAAGTGTTTCAGGTTTGTTATGAAAGACTGGGAAAGGAAATGCTGCAAACATGGCACAAGATTTTAAGGGTCACCAAATATACTGTTGATTCTGAGCAAGGACATAAATAATGCTAACTGGTTTCTGTGAAGAGAGCTGTTAGTTTTGATCTGGCAGGATGAGTGAAATTTATTGCTGCTCTCCTTTAGCTCCCCAGTCTATTTCCAACTAGATATTTTTGGGAGACACCAGAAGTATGTATTTATTGGTGTTGGCCTGTTTATTTTAGTAGTGTTGGCTACATTTTGAGTCTTGATTGGACAGAAGAAAAAATGTTTTCCTTCAAGGTCTCAAAGATGTAATCAAGTGTATGTTATTGAGGCTAATGGATGTTCACCCTCTCTACATCAATAAGATGAGTCACTCATATAAAAGATTTTCACATCTGCCACCTCAGGATCTTTTGACTCCTCTTGTTCTTTTCAAATTATTTTCTCTCTCATGTCAAGACAGCTCCTCATAGGATTTTCTCAGTCATCATGTTGCTTTCTCTTAGTGTTACTGTCTCCAAGTTGCAGCACCATGGAGAGGGAGAAGAATGAAGAATGAGTCAAGGGCAACAACACACTCCTCTTTACTTCTTAGGATGAACCAGGACAATCCAGCTAGCAAAGTCAAGAGTGACTGCTCTATCTAAAAGGATAGTAGGGTATATAATCAAACAAACATCTTGTCAGGATCTGGAAGATAAAGTGATAAATCACAAACAATATGGATTTGTCAAGAGCAAGTCATGTTTAACCAATTTGACTTCCTTTTATGACAGATCGGGTGAGGAGAGAGGAGCATGGATATATATACCTTAACCTCAGTAAGACTTATGGCACTATCCTTTTTAGGGAAATACAAACACTTCTAAACTGCTATAATGTGGGAGCATAATTGGATGAAAAATTGTGTTCAAAGAGTATTCGTTAATGGCTTAGTGTCAGACTGGAAGTATCAAGTGAGTTTCCCCAAGGTCTATCCAGGGTCCAGTACTGATAAGATCTTCATTAATGACTTGAAGGTTGGAACTGAGTGCTCACTTATTAAATCTGTGGATCACGCAAGACTGGGTGGCATAGCAAGCACTTTTTGGTACAAGATCAGAATTCAAAATGACCATGATAAATTAGGCAATGGCCTGAAATAAAATGAAATTCAGTAATAATAAGGGCAGTGAGTTGCAGTTAGGAAAAGACAGTCATATGCACAAAACATGGGACATGAGTAGTTAGAATGGAAGACTGCAGTGGATCACAAACTGAATATGAGGCAGGAATGCAGTATTATTGCAAAACAGCCCCCAAAAACCTAGTAGTGTATTGGGATGTAAAGTACAAGTCACAAGAAGAGCCTTTCACTTTATTCTGCACTGAATGGTGCTCATCTAGCTTATTGTGTCATTTTTGGCAGCTCACTTCAAGAACAATGTGGACAATTTGCAAGGAGGAGAAGAATGATCAGAGGTCCAGAAAACATGACACATGAGGAAAGTTGGGAGAATTAGGATAATTTAATTTACAAAAGAGAAGACCGAGGCAGGTACTGAAGAGTCTTCAAATATAAAAATGAGTGATTATAAAGAGGATGATGATTGATCATTATCTCCACTTGGGACAGGACAAGAATTAATGGGCATAAGGTATAACAAGAAAGATTTAGGTTAGACATCAAGGTGGACTTTCTGATTAATAGGTTGGTTCAGCTTTGGAACAAACTATCTAGAGAAGTTGTCCTTGAAATTTTTTAAGTGAAATCTAGACATTTATCTGGGATGGTTTAAGCAAGACTGAGACTGAGCAGGGGTTTCAACCTGATTACCTCCTGAGGTCCCTTCCAGCCCTATTTTTCTCTGAATCTATTATTCTGTGATCACTATGGACAACTTAGCTAATTTTATACAAAACATACGGATTTTTCTGGATTCTCTCCTGTATTCCAAGCAATCATTTCTCTCATATGTTGCCTGAAGAAGGGTATCTGAAGAATGAGACATCTTCTGTTTTGTGACTTATTAACAGTACAATGTCAACCTGGGAAGAAGTATCTAGTGAGGTTTCCCAGTTCTAACTGTGGTTCAGTATTGTTAAAATCTTCCTTAAAGGCTGGGAGTTTGGACTTGAGTGTTTATTAAATTTGTGGATGACACAAAACTGTGTGATTCTGTGATCATTATATACAAGTTGGCTCATTTTATGCAAAACATAGATTTCTCTGGATGCTCTCCTGCATTCCATTTCTATAATCATTTCTCATATTTCTTTCCTGAAGATTTACATCACCATTTAAGTAAACCAGAACATGCTCTGTTTTACAAGAGCTTTGTAGAGGGAATTTGCAGTGGAATTAGTCTACTGCGCATTAGCATCATTTAAATGGTTATTGTGCATTTAGTAGCTGACCACTCCCTTAAGGTAAAACTTCTGTATATTGTCCAGATAAAGTATAATTGCAAATCTGTCTCAGGCTAGATGGTTATTGAATTCCATCCAACCATATGATTAATTTCTTGGTATTCTTTCTGAAACCCCACTTCCCCACACTAAGGTGTCATCATCGCACACACATAAATTATAGAAATAGTCCTACATAGAAGACCAAGGGGATGGAGAGGGTGAAAAGTCCTTTCATGCTACATGTTTGATTGCAAGAGGAGGAATATTCACCACGATTAACCCCCAGTTCCCTGTGGTGTAACCAAGTTATAGCATCTTCATTGGCAGCTAAGGAAAAAAATGCTTAAACATTTTAGTATTAAGAAAAATGGATTTTGAGTTTTATGCATTGCTTTATTTGACAAAAGAAAGGATCCATGTAAAGTATGTAGATCATTGTCTATAGCATAATGATGGTATCATCTCCCTTGCTTTCTTCCTGACAGAAACCATTAGCTGTAGTGGATTAGCTGCTGTCTGAATAGAAGCTGTTCTGACAAAGATGATCATGTAGGGAGTGAGCTCTAGTTTTATATTAGGATAGAGGTCAGGAAATGAATGCAGCAGGAGATTTACAGGGAGAGAACAAACCATTTCCCAGAAGCCTTGCTTTTGTGGCTTGTCAAAAACAGCTTTCCTCGTGTGGTCCAAGAACTTAAATGATGATAAAACATGCAGTTAAGAGTTAAACTTAATCTGTTTAAATTCAGAATCTTTATTATTCCCTCCTCTCCTCACCCCCCCCCCATATAACAATATATTTGTTTTGTTTGCTCCTATCTGGGGATTGCTAGAGTTGAACTATGCCACAGGGAAAGCGTTCAAGATTTTAAATAACTGTCTGAACATTAAGGCTATGGTCATGTGATCTTCTTAGATCTACCTCAGTTTCCACATGATTTTTTTTTAGTTTTTTTTTCATATAGACTAACAGCTAATTGATGGGGTTTTTTAATACTTTCACAAATTAATTGCCATTGAGTACAGCCACAAATAGTCCAACTATAAAGAGGGGTAATGGGAGCTATTTGCTCAACATACTTTAAGAAACTTTAAGGGAGAAGAGGTTTTGAGAGATTTTGAACTTCGTGCTTTTTATCTGTTTGGGAAAGGTGCTTTTTAATGTAAACCTGAGTTGCTGGATAGAGTCTGGGAGGCACTCATTAATTTATGAGACAAGGAAGCGAAACAAACCACAAAACGTGCTACGAAGGTTTTTATTGCTTCATACAATTTATTGAGATAGAAATTAACCAGTTTCCTTTGTGTTATAAATACAGCAAGTTATTTTTGTTGATGTTGTGTCAGGGAGTGCAGACAGAAGTAACAATTTTTGCCTGATCTGGCCACAGAAAGCAGTTTATAGCTGTGGCCAAACACAAGTGCACATGGCTGCAAACAGCTCAAAAATGACCTCATTGCATGAGGGAGCAGATAAAGACATTTCCAGATGTAATGTATAACTGCAGAACTCCAAGCTTGTTGCTGCTTTCAGAATGGGAGGGAGGAAATGGAGCAGAGGGAGTTCAGTCTTGAGGGTTTGGGGGGGGCTCCAATTCACCCACTTCACCCTTCGGCACCAGCTGGGGAGCCCCAAGAATGAACTCCCTCCACGGCCTTTCTCCCCTCCCATTCTGAAAACAGCTAGCACAGGCAGAGAGCCCGGGCTATTTTTATGGGTACCGGGCTGCAGGCTCCCTGCCTGCAGCTAGATTCCCCTGCCCCCTGGAACTAGTAGTGAACTTCTGTTTAGTGTGGGGTAACACTGTAACTCGGAACACTTGGCAAAAAATGTTCTGAGTTACAGCTGGGAGCTGCACTTCTGTCTGCACCGAGAAAGCCTCATCTGTGTTCAAGAGTACTTCTGTTTTGTGTAAGAAGCAGAATTTAGCTTTAGCCGTGTGTGTGTGTGTGTGTGTGTGTGTGTGTGTGTGTGTGTGTGTGTGTGTTAATGCTCCCCAGATCTACCTCGTTGAAAGAAACCATTGTTTTAGTTTTCTTGATTAAATAGATTCTTCTAGATACTTGGTTTAGGAGTAAACTGAAGTAGTAATGAAGAAAAGAGAAATCAAGTTTTACATTAAAGTTTCTACTAAAACTGTCACTGTAGAGACGCAAGTCACACGGTGAAGACACAAAATGTCTACATATTTCCAACAGCCGTACAGGGCATCGTCTACACTAGAATCATAGAAGTAGGGTCGGAAGGGACCTTGTAGATCTTCAAGTCCGACCCCCTGCCTGGGCAGGAGAAAAACTGGGCTCAAATGACTCCAGCCAGGTAGGCATCAA
>NW_017729024.1:4505126-4505482 GCF_001723915.1 Gavialis gangeticus | reverse complement strand
CTCTATGTCCGCCTTAGCTTTCCTGACAGCCCCCCTACAGGCCCGAGCAGAGGAGGTATACTCCTCTTTGGAGATAGCACCCCCCTTCCACCGGATGTACGCCGTGTTTTTGGCAATCAGGCATTCCCGGATGCCCTTGGTGAGCCAGGGTCTTTTGGGCATTCTTGCCCCCCCTTGCTTCTTGTTAGGATGGTCATCCCTTAGGCCCTGAGTATCATCTCCTTAAGGAATGACCACTTATCATGGGCACTGAGTTCCCCTGCACTCGAGAACTCCAGCGCCTCTCCCACTAATCTCAACTCGTTGAAGTTAGCCCTCTTGAAGTCTAGGGCTACCGCCTTGCTGTAGGCCCTTTA
>NW_017729024.1:4499916-4500126 GCF_001723915.1 Gavialis gangeticus | reverse complement strand
CCACCCTTCAGCCAATCTGCAATTCATCTGTCTGTGTAGGATGCCTAGTTTTAATGCCAGTCGCCTAGTTTTTTAATGAGTGTGGGGTGGGAGACAGTGTCAAAGGCCTTGCTGAAGTCCAGAAAAACTACATCCACAGCGACACCTGCATCCAGTGCTCTTATGACCTGCTCGTAAATCAGGTTGGTCTGACATGACCTGCCCCTAATG
>NW_017729024.1:4481684-4494916 GCF_001723915.1 Gavialis gangeticus | reverse complement strand
CCCTTGTCTTAAGTGTCTCTGCACTAGGTCACTGCCATGAAGCAATTTTAGCTTTTGAAAGCTGTGTTGGCCCTGGGAGGTTGGGGTGTAACCATATTTAGGCTGTGTTTTAAAAAGTGTTCTGGGATTCTTAGTAGGAGTTTTAAAACATTTTAAAGCTTTTGAACATGTGCCTCAGTGTAGACAAAGCCTAATTTTAACCAAAAGCTCAATGAACTGTGCATGTCTGCAGACCTACAATATAGAAACAGCCCTAGGTTTTTCTCTGTTTCACAATAATGAATGTGCTGGATTGAACTTCCATCTTTGAGCAATACGTTAAATACTTTTAAATCTTCCTTGAAATCAATTTCTGGTGATCACACATGCAAATCGAAAACCATGGCTTTAAGATTTACATTCTGCAAATAAAATTTACGTTCCCTGAAAGGCAGAGAAGGCTATCATTTCATGCTTCCTAACCTTCATTGTCTATTTCCCTTTGGTACGCACAAGCACATGTGCGTGCACACACAGGCATGCACATGCTAGAGGAATAGCTTTCTGCTCTGTCGACTTTGTTTTATAAAAGCCCTGTTTTCTTTATTGCCTTTATCTATTACATCTGTAAAATTTATTTAAGCAATGACAAATCTCTCTTTTGGGCCCGGAGTCTAAGAGAATAACTACTGTCAGGCTATTGGTAAGAGATTTGTTGGATATGACTGTTCATTAAATTGCAAGGAGATGTGGGTGAGGCTAACTGTCTGGAGCTGCTTTGGATAGGTGGGTTATAGGCTGTGTTTAGTACATATATATCAGCTGAGAGAAAAATGTGCTTCCACAGCCTCCTGTGTAGTTCAGCTAAAATGGATGTTTATTTTGGAAAGGTCAGCAAAAAATTTTTAATTCCTCTAACTTGCGTATTGTTTGCTTTATGAAGCATCCCTTACAAAGTGTTCATAATGAATGCAACCACATTACCTCTAAGCTAAGTAAATTGAAAAGAATTTTCTTCTTTGATTCTTTTTCCCCTCTTATTTCCCTTTTTAAAATCTCACATAATGAATGTAGTGCTTACAAAGGTGTCTGACAGCATTGTAAACTGGAATCCTCCATTTATCTCCAGTTCAGGCACTGCATACCTCTTCACACTGCCTTGCCAGTTTGCCTCAGCCAACTCAAGTGATGAGAACATGATTCATTTTCTACTCAACCTAACCAAGTCGAAGAAGATAGACTTCAGCCTTTAGGGACATGAAATGTGATGTGGTGTGCATTTAGTTGTTATGTTAGGAAAGAGTAATATAACGTGTATAAAATAGAAGCTTTTATATTATCTACAGCAGTCACATAAGTAACTTGAAAGGTCCAATATACTTTAATTTCTATTGTGTTTTATTCACTGACTGCAGTCAGTTTATTCAGTTGTCTTCCGAAATAATTGTGAAACTTCATGTTTGGCACTATCTGAAAACACATTATTTGGTGTACTATAAATTATGAATTCTTTTCATTCTTCAGGGTGTAAATATGGCAAGATAAAAGGGGGGGGTATCCTTTATTTGAAACAAGCTTTTAGTCTGCACTTGATCTCCTCTGGTTTTGTATGAAAAGCTGTGCTGGGCTGAATGACAGCTGAAAGGGCAAGCTGCTGTATCAGGGGGATTTAACAGAAGGAAACTGCTGTTCTCTCAACCAGCACCTTTCCAGAAAGCTCATTGAATTTCTTACTGGTCCCATTCAGATTTTGAAGTCACGACACTAACAAATATATGGATGGAACAGAGTTTAATTGAAAATGTCCTTCAATGTCTTTGTACTGGTATTCAGGTTTAAGAAAGTAAGTAAATATTCATGTCCTCTATCAAGTGCTGTTTTATAATTTAAAATGAGATAATCCTTTCCTAAAGGCTGGAGATTTTATGGCAGAATCATCTAAAGCTATAGCTGAGATAAAAACAAGCTATTCTGTTTCTTCTATGTATGCATTAGCTAACAATTGATTTCAAGAATTACTGGATGTGATTTCTGCCCAGATGATTTCCATTCTTTTCAGAACGATTCTTTTTTTTTTTTTCTCATTTTGATAAATAGAAAATAAAATATATTCATGTTCACAGTCACAGAGGCATCTTTGCAAGCTTGTAGGAATTAGGAATTTATTAAGCAATGTTCAGATTTTTACAGAGAAGGGGCTCAGATCTATAGGGCTGTTCTGTGGAACCTCACAGCAGCATCAATTAACTGTTGGTGATCATAAGATTCATACACTAACTACAGTGACTTAGTAGGTGCTTAAAATAATCATAATCGTAGTTTAGCAGGTTGGAAGAACTGGGATAATTTAGTCTGCAGAAGAGAAGACTGTGGAAAGAGTATGTTGATAACAATCTCCAAATACCTGAAGGGTGGCTATAAAGAGTACTGTGATAGACTATTCTCTGTGGCTGCAGGGGACAGGACAAGAAGTAATAGTCTTAACTTGCAACAAGGGAAATTTAGGTTGGATATTAGGAAGAACTTTCTAACTATAAGGCTGGTTAAGCACTGGAGTATATTACCTAAAGAGGTTGTGTAATCTCCATCTTTAGTTGTGTCTAAGAGTAAGTTAGACAAACACTTTAGTGTTATGGTTTAAAGAGGAACGATACTGCCTTGAGCAAGGGTTTGGATTAGATGACTTATTGAGGTCCCTTCCAGGTGTGTGTTTATACGATTTTGCGGGTGGTGATGGTGACAATGGATAATTTAGTTCTGTGGGCCCCAGACAAAATTGGCTGCCTCGACTACCCTTATCCATTCCCATCTGTTGTGTGCCTTCATTCTCCAATTCGGTCTGACACTGCATCATTTAGACATCTTTGTCTTAGTTGTCCAAGTGGCTTGCTTCCTTCTGACCCCCACGGAGCACTTTGTCTGGTGTCTGGATAGCTATAGCTTCCATTCTTTTGATGTGGCCCAACCACTGTAGTTGCTATAATCTGGTTTTGTGTGTCAGGGTAGTGTCTCTGTACAGTTGATATAACTCATTATTGGTTCTTACATGTCATTCTTATGTTATAGGATCATACTGTGCACCAGAGATTTTCCTTAAAATTTTCCTTTCAAAATGATCTAGGAGTATCTCATTTGCTTGTGAGAGAGCTCAGGTTTTACTGGTATACGTAGTTGACTATGGTTTTATAACCTGTAGCTTAGTTTTCCTTGGGATGAGCTTGTATGGCAGCAGCTTGTGCAATGCAAAGTAGGCTCTATTTCTTGCTACCATTCTTCCTTTATTTACCACCCTGTGTCATGATAGATATAATATTTGAAGCAGGTCACTTGCTTAAAATTTATGTTCTTTATTGTTGCTTGAGGTCTCTGATTTAGTGCTTTCCTATTTCTCAGCAGATACCATGTTTTATCCATGTTCACTTGTAGTCTGATTTTGTTTGCTTCATCTGTTCATATGATTCTGTGATAATTAATGCATTTTCACATAATTCCATCTCTAATTGAAGTTGTGCAGTTTGAGAAAAATCTTTAGACATTAAATGAACGTTAGAGGGAAGTAATGGCACGATCATTTCTGAAAGTCTTTCCATTTTGAAAAAAGGGTACTGTCTAACTTAAAAGGGTGGAGACAGAAGTTAAATTAGTTGCACGATCAACCCCCTGAAAGCACTCTGCAGCCATGTTTTGACACGTGCACGGCTGCAAAGTGCTTTTAAAGTGGCCAGTCACGTGACAATTTCATCCTCATCAAATGAGGGATCAGATGAAGGCGCTATACTTTGGAGTGACTTAGGGAACTTGTGTTCCCTAGGGTTAATTTCTGGTGTGATTCTGATGCATCAGGCCAGCCTAGCTTCCAGGGCTGTCTGAGGAAGGAAGAGGGGAGCGGGAATGAACTGCCGGCTGGGGTTTGCCCAGCCTGAGCTGGATGGGGGACGGGTGGATTGGAGCCCTCCTGCCTCACAGCCCAACCTC
Organism: Gavialis gangeticus; assembly: GCF_001723915.1. Classification (NCBI taxonomy): domain Eukaryota; kingdom Metazoa; phylum Chordata; order Crocodylia; family Gavialidae; genus Gavialis; species Gavialis gangeticus. The sequence continues at coordinate 4,490,962 of NW_017729024.1, read as the reverse complement.
CCCCCCCTTCTGGCTCAGGCCAGGCAAACCCCAGCCTGCAGCTCCCTCCCCCTCCCCTGCCCCCCTCTTCCCTTCCTGCAGACAGCACTGGGGGTGGAGGAGAGAGGCAGCTCCTCTTTGGGCTCCTCTGCCAGCAGGTTCAGTTTTTCCCCCCCCCACCCCCAACAGGCAAACATTATGTAAATCACCATGGGTTAAGAGTGGCAGTGGCGGGGGGAGCTGCTGCACATTTGTCAGTGTCCACAATGTACTAGAGTTAAGCGAAAATAAACTGTTTACTTGTTGTACAACATGATTCCAAAGATACTATATTTTTTAGTTGTGTTCTGTTTTAATCTGTATAGTTGTTTTGGTGTATTAACTGAATTCTGGTAAATATTCAGCCTTTGTATGGTAAGTTGGTGAAACTCTGAAAGCTTACTGTGTTTATGTGCATGATAGTATTATGGACTATCTCATCTAATGCATGGCGATTTATAACAAGAGTTGTTTTAAGTGTTTAGTTATTTCTTCCTTTCCTGAAAGTCTACATCTAAGAGATGAGCTATTTTATGGTGATTGTTAGCAGTTAAAGAATGTGTTACTTTTGGGGAAAAGACTTTCAGGCAATTGTTCTAAAGATCAGAGTCAATAAACTCTGAGCTGGTCATAATAGCCTTTCTTTCTCTTTGAAAACTTGGACTTGCCCTAACTTCATCAGAGCAGAGAAAAAGAGAATAATGTGAACAATAGGAGCCATGGAGTTTGACTTAGGTCTAATGTGAGGAGGCTGTAAAAGCTGTCAAGGAGTTTGATTGATTGGCTCTCACGCTGCAATCCCCAGTGCAAAGCAATAATGTTCCTGCCTCTTCTGAGAGGACTTGATGTGCCACCTGGGGTCAGAGCTTATCAGCCTCAGGGGCCAATGCTTCACATGAAGCCAAAGTGCAGTCAATAATTTATACAGAAATTTGTGCGGATTCTCAAGTAAGGCAAGTTTTATTTAACTTTGTTTGTATGACCAAGGGAAGAATTAAATCAGGGCTGAATGATCAGCCTCATTTTTGCTCATGGTGATGTGAGGAAGTTATTCAGTAACACTGGAACATACCTCTTCTCCCATAGAATGAGTGATGTTAGAATGAAAAGAAAAAGAGATGTGTGACTGTTCAGGAAAATCTTTGTAGCTAAAAGTACATGGAATTTTTTAGCTGATTGTTTTAAGACTACTAATACAGAAATTCTTAAGATTTGATTTAAATGTTGTGTCTCATTGGCCTGTCCTCTGTTTCTGAAACACTCTGGTTTCTAAAACCGTGAAGGTCAAAGGTGGATTAGCTTTAGTACGTAAACAAGCCAAGTGAAGCTGTAGTAACTGCATGGATCACTGCAGGTCAAGGAAAGTTGGCATGGCTCTTACTAATAAACAGTGAAATTGGGACACGTGACAAAGGAGATTTATAGGAAGATTGTCCTAGTAATACAGGCAAAAGGAGGGAAACCTTTTGGATCACTTGAAGTGTAGTGATCGCTAATGAGGCGACTAGTTTTGTCTGGCAGCTTCCCCCTTCATTACACCCATATTGGGTGAAGCCAACTGGTTTACCAGCCATTCTACCAACTTCACCCATCTGGGAGGTTATTTAAAGAAAAAAAATTGAACTGGACCCTGAAGTTTTGACACCTACTGAGGCTGGTCAATCAATAACTAGCTAACTTTTGTTCTGCCCGGGCAAAATGACTACTTTGCTTCAGTAAATGTTAACAAAGGCCCTTTTTACCTTTCCTCTGCTCAAGGAGAACACTATTAGTCACACTTCATTAGGCTTGTTTACAGAAAAGAGCTGGTCTCTAAGCATGTTATTGAAATACTTGTAACTATTTTGAGTTTTTTTCCCTATTAAAAGATAGGAATTTTGGAATGTAGACAACAGGGGAGGGTGGGAAGTCTACCTGTTATTTTCTAGGAACACTGATTTTTTTCAGAGAGGAATTAAGATTACTTAGCTTTCAGCCTTCTTATGAGCTTGGTTATTGTTCTCATAGCAATGGGTAGCGTTGATTTTGTATACTTGTAGTCTACATTAGGCTTTGCAATAACAATTCCTGAAAAGGCTGCTGTTTTTTTAGGAATTTTATGTGAGGGATGTTCATGAACTCCCACATCTCTTTCTCTCTCTCTCTCTCTCTCTCTCCTTTTTTAAGACAGGGCAGGAAGTGGAACAGATCAAACTCGATTCTTTGTGAGTTTTCTTTTTGTATTATCTGAAGGGTATATATGTGGGGAGAAGGACAGGGGGTGGGTGGCGGCGTGGAAACTGGAAAGGGAAGATGAGTAACCTTAATCATTCACAACTAAATGCTTCCCAGAGTTTAACTCTAGCATACGTCTTATTGTTGACTGTACTTGGCAAGAATGCGTCAAGCTTTAGTTATTTTTCTGTGACGTTGTGTTATGTGGAGTATTAAGAGCTTGAGAGATTTTTTTACTAAAATAACACAAGATGTGACCCCAAGCCCAATGGCAAATAAAAATGGGAAACTTGTTTCTTATTAACTATACTAAGAATTCCTTAGGGAGTCATGTAAAATGCATTGCATATACACTCTATCCAAACCTTTTGTCTTCTGTGCATCTGGCTCAGGTGTTTTCCTCATTATGTGCCCTTTCCTCAGACTGAGGACAATGAAGTCTTTAAACAATATGTGAAACTTAATGTGTGTGTCCGTGCATGCGCGCGCGCACACACACACAAAATGCAGCTCAATGGCTTTCAATATTTTCAGCTGCTGTTTTAAATTGCTATTTTAAATTCCAGTGAGTGGAATAATAGAGAAGCGATCATGTCTAGTAACTGCAGTTGGCCTTTGTAAAGAATGGCTTGTTAGGAGGCTTTCTGATTTACTGAGGCCACAGCTGGCTGCCAACAGAGCTATAGGAATGTGTTCTCTCTTGGGCCTGGTAGCTAGAGATGAAAAGGATCCAAAGCTGGCACAAAAGCAAATAAATGCTTTGACTTTAAATAAAGCATCATAATTTATATGAGGAGAGCCTTTTGGTCCCAATGAGATACATGGATCAGCAGTAGCTTTTTGAGCTTGAGCTGAACTGTCTGCCAGTTCCCACTGCATTTTGATATGTACAGTCCACAGATTTAGAAAGGGTTCTTTTGTTGCTGATTTATGATTTTTTTTTTTTCCTAGTGTCATTTCTCCTTTCTTCTCCGGAATTCTTCTATTCCCCTTCCTTTCGCCTTATTTTCATTAGCTGTTCCACACTTTGACAAATAATTGTGCCAATCTTCACACCTGGCAACCTTTTATCACCCTATATCAACAAGGGTCTAATCACTGAAGGGCACCAGAAGGTTTATTTTTTCCTGGTTTTGTTTCTGCTTTGTTTTGCATTTACCAGCTCTGTAAGTGGCTTTTTCCTCCAGAAGGAAAATGTAGAAGTGGAACACAAAGTTTCACTATCATTGACTTCCTCACTTGTTTGTTTTTAGTGTCAGTTTTTTAAACCAAACTAGGGGCCTCCCTGTTGCGGCAGCTGTTCCTCAGCTGTGTTCTGCTGAAAACAGGGCTTAGGTGGTCTGACATCTGAGATAAGGAAAAGGAAGGTGGCAGATAATTACTAAAATGCTTTTCAGAGTGGGAAGGAATGGTTTTGGTTTTCCTTTTCTGCCTTACTTTTTAAATAAACACTATTCATTTTTTTATAGTCTTGCCTTATTATGGTCTTGCTTTTAGTTTACTTCATTTTTAAGGTGAAAAAGACTTTTTTGGGGAGGAACAGCTATCTGAAGAGATCCTGTAATTAATATCACCTGCAGGAAGGGAGTGTAATGGATAAGTTGAAATGCTTTGTGTTATGTTGCTTATGGCATATGATGTGGTCCTAGGAGTAGAAAAGGCAGTGGGATTTTTTTCCCCCCCTCCCCCATAGTAAAAGGGAAAACAGCAGCCATGTGGTCCATGGGGCAGCAACATAGGATAAGAGCTGTTGACCAAAACAACACTACTGGAGAAACGAGTTGTAAATTTAGGAGATTACAAAAGAGCATTTCTGTAGAGCAAAATGGGTCCCATGTGGCATTTCTTTTAATGTTAAAGAATATGAATCACACACAATTATTACAGTTAAGGAACAACAAATGGTGCTGGAAGCAACAATACCTGTTTGCTTTTTTTCTGAAAGAGATTTTTGGTCTTCTTCAGAAAATCCAGATGTTAAAAGATTTTTAACCATTAAAACAGTAAAACGCTTGACACTAAAATCTGCAATCTTGTTTTTAGGCTTTACAATAACAATGAAGTGTTTCAGTTGCTCTGAGCAAGGAAAAGGTGTGAATAAAATAAATATAGATTTCAGTTTGTGTTCCTGAGGTCAGAAATCTACAGCGTGTTTATAGAAGTGTCTATTTGACTGTGGTCTGCTGTTCAAGAAATATAGCAACAGTTACTCCAAAATTTGCAGGATATTGCCAAAATCCAGTAATTTTTTTAGGTCAGTCTAAGAAGAAAGACCTATGTTGGTTGCTGGGCCTTCACAGTTAGGAAATCCTAGTTCCAAGTAGGTTATAGTTAGGGTATATTAGCATAGCTAATCAGTTGTGGGTAAGTCTGTCAGTCATTCTGGGTCAGATCTATGGTGCTTGCCAGGGAAATACCCCTCTGCAGCTGCTGTGCATGGAGTCTTTTATTCCCACTTTAAAGAGTGCAGGATTTAGCCTTTTCTGAGTTAGGAGCCTTTGTGTTATCAGCTACTGATATACATTAATGTTTGGATGGTAGAAACAGAACAATGGGTTTTGCTTTCTCTTTAAGCAAAACTGCTTTAAAAATGATGGAAAGGAAGTGTATGGTAAACAATGATGCAGTATCTTTATTAAAACTGCTAAGATGCATACTAGCGCTTTATTTTATGCTGTCCTAGCTTCCAGAAAAGCACTTGAGCATTTAGGTGGTAGCTTTGTCCACAGACATTACTATTTCATATCACCCTTAGCAACAAACCTTTCTAACATGCTCTTGTATTTTATGCTAGAGCTGGGGAAGGATAATGTTACTAGGGAGGCAAGAAAAAGAAAATAAGCAAGATCTTCTTTTAGCTGACCAGTCAACTGAATATTGACCAACTGTCTTCATGAGAAAGAAATAGATGGTGGTGAATAAGCTAGAGTCTAGTTTTCCAAGAAGCTCAACGATTTTCCCAAATCAATACAGCTCATCAGGCTTCAGAACAAAGGCTGCGGGGGATGTGACAGTGATGGAAGTGGCTGTGTGTTCTTTTGTGTATTAAAGCACACGGGCCCATGGGGAAACAGGCCTTCTTCAGTTATGGTTTTCAATGCTTGCTCTGTGTGCTTTGGGAGAAATCTTTAGATTATTTTTTTTTTTTAGGTGGGATAAAAAGGTTGTCTCTTTGATGGCCAGTTACAATAGCTGCAAGAAATAATCTTTGTTGTGTAAATGTTGCTTATTCCAAGAATGCCCTGTTAATGGGAGCATGTAATACAGGTTCTCTGCATGTGTTTTTTTGCTTGTAGCTTGCCAAATGTATAACAAATCATTTTCTAGATAAGGAGGCATTGGTGGTTTTAAAATAAGTTATGGTGATGACTTCATAGTTACTAAGAAACTTGAGAGAAAAATCAGGCATTTGGTTAAAACACTTGACATACACACATACATGGACATTACTCAAAACGTGCTGGAAATTATAAGTAAGTTAACTGAGTATGTTAAACAGTTAGTTGAAGGGACTGTAATTAATGTGGATAGAATAATGCCAACCTACCTTAGCCACCAGCAGGGCAACACTCTAAACCAGCAATTTTTAGCCTGTCAGTTCTTTAATCTGTAAGCTTGGTGTACATTAACACCAGAGCAATGTCTCAAAGGTTTATGACTGTAGCAGCGGTGCACCAGGGCATAAAGTGTTTCATTACACTTCTTTTTGTTAATGTTGCCCCATCTCCTCAGCTCCATTGCTGTACAGTATTTGTTACAGAAGGTTAGTTCTTCAGATAAAGCCCAATGTCCAGGATGACTAATTGCAGGTCTGTGTTCCAGATGGTTTGATTACAGGATGTGATTAAAGCGACTATTCAAACATTGCCCCAGCGGTAGGGCTCTTAAAAATAAAAAAAGCAAGAATGTAAGAAAGAAAGAAAGACTTTTGACTTTTAAGAGACATTTATTCTGGGAAGGGTGACAAATGGTGGGCATTAGAGATTATGTACAGTTCGGTCCGAGGATCTGGGCCTCGAGGACAAGGCCTGGGCTCATGGCCTGCAAGGCCTGCCCGCTCACTTTAGACAAAATAAAAACAAAAAAACCCCACAAAGAAAAAAAGAAGTATATACATATATACAGTTCTTGCCAGTGGGAACACCCAGGGGGGCCTCAGGATATCAGGGGTCGGCCCACCTGGACAAAGCCCAAGGTCTCAGCTCACTGGGGGCACCTCTGCACCTTGAGGAGCTGGTGGTGTCACAGGGCAAAGAGCAGGCGTCCCGCCACGACTTGGCACAGTGCCCTGTCGACAGCCCAGTGTTCCTCAAAGGTGGACACCGTCCACCGGAGGACTGCATGCTCGAATTCAAGAGAGAGGCGGGCCCGCACCAGCAGGTGGAAAAGCTGCAGGGTATCATGCATCCCGGTCCCAGTGAGCCGGTTTTGCTGGCTCTTCAGGGTGGCCACCTTGGCCTGGCCCACCAGGAAGTTGGCCAGGCTGACTGCAGCCCGCTCAGCCGCCTGGTACAGGAAGGAGTGGATGTAGATTTCCTCTGAGAAGTCCCAGCCCAGTGCCCAAAGCAGCACCCCGAGGGCGGCAAAGAGCGGCTGCAGTCAGGGGCAGTCGAGGAAGGTGTAGAAAATGTCCTCTTCCAGCACCCCTGGGCAGAAAAGGCAGGCCACCGAAGCCACCGGGTCCAGGTGGCGCACAAAGGTGCCAGTGGCCAGGATGCCGTGCACCAATCTCCACTGGAGGTCACCAGTCTTTTTGGCGGTGGGCGCCTTGTACAGCGTGCGCCATGCTGGGGTCCCGGGCCACGCCAGGCGCCGCCATCATGTGGTGTCGGGGCGGCCGGCCAGCAACTGGGTGTGCCAGGTGTGCACCACCTACGTGTAGAGTCCCTTCCAGGGCAGTGCGCCAAAGGGGCAGCCCGTATTGCTGCTGGGGGGCACAGGGAGTCTGAGCAGTACGTTGGGCCAGTCAGCCAGCTTACTGGCAAAGAAAGAAAAGAAAAATGGGGGATGGGGAAAGGGAAAGAAAATTCCACCATCTTGCATTTTCTGGCCATCTGACAATCATTATATTCCCAGATTTGCTGATTTTGGTGTCTACTACTTGTGCACCTGCTGTACATGCAGTGAGATTTCTATGTTTTACAATAAAAACATTTGAAAAAATAACATGTAGTTTTCTGATAACACAGACCTGTAAATAAAGTCTTTCCTTGGCTTTTAGGTTACTGAAAACAATAGACAGAAGTATATTTTGCATGGAAGGTCTCATATAAACTGCATGTATGTTTTTGTACCTAGATGCATGTGTGGCTAGATGGCAGATGATGGGTAGTATGCAATTGTTAGTGCCATTCTGTGTTATTTATTTTAGAGCACATACATTATGGTGTTCTTGCTAAATCGGTGACAATAAAAAGTTCACTTTATAAGACTTATTCTCCTACAGTTGTAGCTTTTTCTTTCTTCCCTCAAACATTTTGACTCCTGAAACACTTTAATTACTGTGGAAACGATGTCAAACAGGTATGCCTGGAACTTTGTCGATAGTCATAAGTGCATAATAAGGTTAATTTAATCCATTGGTGGCAGTGTATTTCATCATTAGCAGTATGCTGCAGCTGTTACTCATGGCTGTATTTTTATAAATCATACCTAGCAGAGAGAGGACAAATACCAATTTGTACACAAATGTATGACAGTGAGAATACTCAAAATTGATTTAGTGTGTATGTGCCTTCACGGTGACTGAGTCTTTCAACATTTGAGAGTTACTAAATCAGAAAAACTTTGCCAGAATTTGACTTTCTTTGGTGTAAAGTTATTTTAAACAAGTTTGGGAGCTATTCTTCAAACCACCAAATGATATTTGAAAGCTGTAAGTCTTTATAGAACGCAGTCTACCAATGGAATTAGGCATGACTATTACCAGGCTAGATATCTTGAGGATATAGAATTCCACTTATAACATGTTTAAACCATAGAGTTAGACTGTTGACAAAGAAGGGGAAAAAGATTCCTTCTGCTGGAAAATCAGTGAGAAGATGGCTCAGAGGTCTTTGGGTAAGCCTGCCAATTTCATTAGTCTCTTGCAAAAACTATGGGCTAATTTTTTGCTTGTTTTAAAATGGAAAGCTTCACTGATAACAGAAAAACTACACACACATTTCCACCAGCATGTATGGAGGTAATTTAGGTAATCTAATCTTTGAGTTATTTAGGAAGATAAAATATGAAACCAACTCCAGCTTTTCTCTGGTAGTTGTTGTGATATGAATAAAAAATAGCCTATGTTGGAAACATTTAAGTGGACTTCCTCATCTGATTGATTATTAACTAATTGTACTGGACTTTGAGCAAAACATTTATTTTTTTAAAGCCAAGATGTTCACAAATTGGAGACGAGACTTGCTCTCCAAACCTGATAACTAGATAACTAACCAGGTGACTTGATACTGAGTGTTGTGTACTCAGCATTACTTGGCTTAAGTTTATTATTATGCTGGGAACTGAGCCAGGAGAGCAAACAATATGGTATCTCTTTTAGATTATTAAAATTAATCCTCTGGTTCAGGGCTGTCCATCTTGCAACCTGTAGGTTGCATAGTTAACTTGTGGCCTACAGGCTACTGCCTTGGCACCAGTTTTCCTGCCACTCTAGCTGCTGTTGCTGTTTCCACCGGGGTCCCCAGGCTCCTCCTTGAGCTTCCACTTGCCACACCGATTCGATTGCTCTCTTCACTCTGACCAAGTGGACAGGGCTGTCCACTCCAAAGCAGGACAGCCCTGCTCTGGTTCTTCTCTGTTTAGGGCCATATGGGTGCCCATAGGGACTTTTGATGCTTGACCTAAGGTTAGGGTGATCTTAGTGCCAAACTGTATGTACATTCTAGGAGTTTAGGTAAGTGAAAAAAATGGCCAGTTCAATCTAACTTAGTTCACATGTGGAGGTCCACCACATAGATCAGGCTAACTGCTGTCTGATCTAACCAAACCTGTTCATGTTGAGAACTCAGCCCTGGGGCTTCACTTTTCCTACCCCCCCCCCT
>NW_017729024.1:4479015-4481327 GCF_001723915.1 Gavialis gangeticus | reverse complement strand
GCTTCACTTTTCCTACCCCCCCCCCTGCAGACCCACTAACCCTACCCCACCAATCCTGCTTACCCCCCCTGAAATAATTGATGATATTTCCATTTCTAAAAATGATGTGATATCTATTTTTATACAGATGTAAGTGAAAATGTGCCTGCATTCCTACTGTTTTTGCTCTTCATAATAACAACATTGAGTAATATTTATCAAGAATGGTATTGCAAGCATCAGTTTATATCCTTAAGAGAGAGGGTGTGATTTTTTGCAACCATTTTAGATTCATTTTTGCAATGGCTATGGCTACAATGTGTATGAAGCTGAAGAGCAATGAAAGGACCTCAGAATGATGCAACTACTGTGAAATAAGCAAACATTTTAACAGAAAATTAGCTTGCTACTAATAGACTAATCTAAAGCCCATTGAAATCAAAAGCAAATCTACCAATGATTGCAGTGGGATTTGGGTTGTGTCCTGAATACATCCCTTACCCCTACATTAAGGCATCTCTGTATAATCTTTCCTCAGCAAATAATTAATTGGTCAATGGACTATGGTGAAAAAATGATGACTAGTGTAAGTTAACAGAATTGTAAAACTTTTAGGTATGGCAACCCAATCTCACCCTATTCGACTGTGTTTAATAATCACAATATTATTTATTATATATTTAATATTAAAAAATATTTTTACATTATTTAGAAAACTTGTGCCTATTCTCCCAGCCGAGTCTAGCTTCTGCACGCAGGGGATAGAGCCCAGCCATGGGCCTCCATGCTGTCCTACCCTACCTTGCCATCAGGGCACCTAGGAACCACAGGGTTGGCGGAGGGTGTGTGCGTATGTGTATAGGATTGGGGTATGTATGTGCACGGGGTCAGGAAGTGTGTATTTATGTGTGTATGTGTGCGCGCACGCGTGTGTATGTGTGCGTGCACACAGGGTCAAGGGCTGGCGTTATAAGTACATGCATGTTGGTACCCCCCTTCCCAGATTCCCTTAGTAATATGATAAGCCTACATATAAGCCATAAATTAGCAGTTTGCTTAGTCGTGCATATGTAAAAGGTATTTCCAGGTAAAACACAGAAACTCAAGATAATACTAAAGAGATGGTCATCATAGGAGAATTTTTTTTATTTTTTATTTTTTTTACACGTCCTGGCACTCATTTTGTCCTGGAACACTAAAGATTTTGTCTTTACTACTTACACAGAGTGGCACAGTTTACAGTAATGTTATGAGCTAAGAAATATGCCCCTCTAAAATCCTTGCATTTCATACAACTGAGTACATCCCTGATGGGGACACAAGCTGTCAAAGTCCAAGAAATATAATCGCTGTATTGTAGTGCTATGGCAATTTGCAAGGGATTAATTGAGACTGACTCAAAGGTAAATCTGTAGCTTGCTTAGTTATCTAGAATAAAAAGAGGAAAAAAGAAAACAAAAATAAAGTTGTTTGGGCTCTGAGGACATAACCTATGATACGCTGGGCTTGTTTAAGTCATGGTGGCCTGTAGTAGTAGCAGCGTCTGGAGTTCCCGGAGTCCACTTCAAGCTTACTTATGCTGGGGGTTTGTGGCAAGAGAAATATAGGACAGTGTAAATTTTAATAGTAGGCCATAAGCAGAGGAAAGAATTCATCCCCTACTGTTATAAAGGAGAGTCATTCGTCTTGTAAACATCTACCTGAATATAAAATAAAAGTGCAGCCGTAGCAGATGTAACTGCTGGTTGGATCTTCAATAGAAATTGAACTTGGTAGTCCCTGAATCTAAGACCATGACCCTGTATTGCTTTTTAAGCACTGGATATGTTAATTCAGACATAGTAGGATAGAATCATATACTTTTATGTATGGCCTACTCACTGGAAGAGAAGCCATTTTGTGTTCGTATGTGTTACAAAGTACTATATGTGCACCTATATATCGGTTGCATATTGGATTGGCACCAATAACAGGAAAATGAACATTATCAGCAGTTGGCTTATTTTTGGCCAATAATGTCATCAACAAATGCTGCATATATGTGTGCAGCTGCAGCATGCACATGGCCCGGAATGCAGCCCGGCATCTTGGAGAGCAGTCTCCTGCTGGTAAGTTTGTGGGGAGAGAAGGGGTATGGGTTGGGCAGATTAAGGCCCGACAGTGAGTGGGTCAGGGGCAAGTGCTACTCAGCAGGGGCAATGAATGTGACCCCAGGACTGGAGAGAGCTGTGGGCAGCTTGTCCAGGGGACGCAGGGAGTGTGGGGGGGGACAGTAGTTCCCTGATGCTGCATGCACCCTGGGGGAGGCATGGGGACATGTACCCCCCCCCCCC
>NW_017729024.1:4466420-4478946 GCF_001723915.1 Gavialis gangeticus | reverse complement strand
GGGGGACATGTCCCCCCCCCCCCGGATTTGTGTGCAGGGTGAGCACGAGCTGCCCACTGCAAGGTTAGGGCAAGGAGCTGCAGCAGTAGCCTCTTCCCAGTTGGGCGGGGGGGTGCTGGGTCAGAGCTGTGCTCAGGGCAGGCTCAGTCAAGGCAGGCTCCGCTGCATGGGGCAGGTGGTAGTGGTGGTTATGGGGGAGCTACAGGGAGTTTTGGGGTGTCCATAGCCCCCTAAACCTCCCCAGTGCCACTGCCACTGTCACCTGCCCTGAGCATAGCCCCAGCCCAGTCCCCTGCTGGGAAGAGACTGGTACAACCCCTGGCCCCCAGTCCATAGTGGGCAGCCCATCCTCACCCTGTGCACAAATCCAGGGAGGCACATGCTGACCGTGCCTCCCCTCAGGTGTGAGCAGCGGCAGGGAGCCAGACCCCTCCCCACCACCCGCACCCCTGGAAGAGCTACCTGCAGCTCCGCCCCACACCCTTTCCTGGGGTCACGTTAACTGCCCCAGTTAAGCAGCACCTACCCCTTTCCCGGCCTCTGCCCCACTCTCTCCCTCACCACTGGCGCCTCAATCTCCCCTCCACGCCCCTTTCCCCACACAGGCTTACAAGCAAGACAATGGTCTCCACGCTGCATTCCTATAAATTGGCTATTAGATCAGTATCAGCCAATATGGCTGGTTAATATTCAGCCACTGGTATCAGTCAAGAAAATCCTTATTGGTGCACCTCTACAAAATACAAGAGAACATGTACTACAAAGCTTATTTCTTCTGCAAAGATAGAAGCCTGATTCCATATTGTCTATTAGCTAAAACTCCCTATTGGCACCGGTTTACTAAAATTGGGCAGGGTATCTACTTTTATTCCATTTTTGTAAAGCTTCGTTTTTAATGGTCAGATCTGGCTTCTTGCCCAGTTTGCAACTTCAGAAGCTGCAAATGCTACTTAAGTTAGCAAGAAGTGTGTCTGCACCATGTGTAACATAAAAGGGCTCTGCAGTCTAGCACACAAGAAGGTATTGGGAGTAAGGTCAAAGAAGGCCTGGCAAATCTAGTTATGTACCATGTGGATTCAGATGAAGCAAGATTAGAGGTTGCTATAGTACTGTCTGTGTAATGTCTTGGAAACCTGGAAAGTATTCTTTCGTTTTCAGTCCCTAGGCAGCTCCCTGGTTTGTAGCTCAGTTGCTTGAGCTGTGTGCTGGGATAAGAATGCGAGAAAATAAGGGCCTTCCACGATTGTACTTAGGTGCAACGAGTGGAGAAGTCCTTTTTATTTCTGCCAAGCATTTGACATGTCCAGCAGGGAGAGACTCACTGAAGGGTTTTCCTCTTATTCATTTTTATCTTCCAGTGCTCTGCCCCAGTGAGTCTTCTGGTTACATCTCACCTTTTGATCACTTGATCCTTTTCTGTGATAACCTTAGCAGATTGTTTTCTTTGCTCCATGTTCTAAGCAAGCTATCCTCTAGTTGTAGAAATATTCCCTTCATGAGGGAATTAAGATTCCTCCCTTTCCACAGCCTTTCTAAAACAGAACAGGAGAAAAGGCTCCTGTTCTGTTTTATGGTCCATTCTCGCCATGTAGTTGCTAAAAAAATATTGACAAATTACTAGTCCTGAGGCCTAACCCTATAGTTATCTTAAAGCATGCAAGTAGTCCCACTGAAATAGGGCTCTGCACAGGCTTAAAGTTAAGCATGTACTTAAGTACTTTGCTGAACTGGAGCCTTTAGACAAGGGCAATCAAAAATGAGTAGGACTGTAGTATAATTGATTTATAAGGGAAGAATGTTCTCCTACCAGTTTTGCAGTATTGATTTTCTTGTACCAGAAGGTCACTTGAATGCCTTCTAAGAATTACTGAAATGCTTATTGACCTCAGTTATTTTGTGATTCTATTTCTGATGCCTTTTTATTATATTTAAAAAATGTAACAAGTTATACAGAGATACATAATATATGTTAACATTACTAAGTACAGGGCAACATAATAGTAGGCAAGAATATATGTATTAAGGAAGAAAAGTGAGATATACATGCTTTTACCAAAAGTAAGAGAAATTAATAAAGGGTAAATTCAGACAGAATATTTTTAACAGAGAAAAAGCTCTGCTTCTGTGGCGTAATCTCTGAAGGGAAGTCAGAAAACCCCACTTGCTTTATACATGTATAACAAGATGAGACAAAACACTGGGAAATGGACTTTAGGGAACAATTCTTTAGTAGCAGAGATATGGGTTAGATGATATAATTTAGAAATGGAAAAGACTTATGATAGCCATTCTAAGAGTTACAGAATCACTCTACTGACAGGCTGTTAAAATGAGATGAAAACATTAAGGTTGCAGCAGAGATACCATTTTACCGCAAGCAGCGAAGGTGGACATTTCGTTTTGAGCATCTAGCTTCTAGAAACGAAATTTGCATTAAATAACCCTTTTTTCCCCATATAGATTTTACTGGCATTTTTTTTCCTGTCTTAATATTTTGCCCATACACTGAAGTTGTTCCCAGGGTTATAAAACATTATGTGATTTCAACACTTGAGTAAAATGATATACCATTTATTCTTCTAAAGCCAAAATGTTCCATTCTTATTTAGCTGTAGTGTCAGATGTTGTCTGAATGTGCACTTCCCTACATGAGAGTAATCCACTTGGGGATTTGTAGGAGAGGAGCTCTGGAAATGTTTGCTCCTTTCTTGCAGACATAGTTAGAAACAGACATTGTTATGGAGGCAATTCAATGTGCAGCTACAAAGCTCCCATGCAAAGGCGCATTGCTTTGACCAGTGTAGATAGATTCATGTGATTTCCCAAAAGGCACATTCTCTTTCCCTTCTCCTTGAAGATAAAACTACCTTCATTTACTTGTATTTGCTTATGAATCACAGTGTGATACTGCTACTTGAATAAAGCATCTAGAAATAATAACAGAGATCTGGGTGGTTTTTGCATTTTGAGGCATCTGCTTTGGCTTGGATGTTACCTAGAAATAATAACAGAGATTTGGGTGGTTTTTGCATTTTGAGGTATCTGCTTCAGCTTCAATGTTACCTAGAAATAATAACAGAGATTTGGGTGTTTTTCGCATTTTGAGGTATCCGCTGCAGCTTGGCTATTACTTATAAAATGGTACCCTCTACCACATATTATGACTAATGATCAACTACTTGTTTTTTAGGACAGCTTAATCCTGCTTTCCAATGGGCAAATTCAGTTCTTACAATATTGAGTAGGTTTGAATGCTGTTTTAAACAGTTCAGTGACATGGGTCTTAGCGTATAAACACAAAGCAGTTTAGCAGACAGTAACCTTTCATCACGTTGACAAGCCTAGTTAGTGCAAACAAACCAGTGTTTGATTTACAGAGTCAGGAAGCATTAGGCAAGCCTCTCTCATTGTTAGGATTATTCCTGCCTGATAAAACAGTTTCTGCATATACATTCTCACTCACTCACTCCATCAGCCTCTCACTTACTCACTGCTCTCTACTGTGGTGTTGCATCATTTTTTTCCTTTGAAGCTCATTTATCTAAAGTGCTTGCTTTTTTGGTCTGTGCTGCAGTGTTCAGCCCAGCCAATCAGATAATAGTGTTCCCAGCAGGAGATGGCCAATCCAAAGCCAGCTTTTGCTGGAAATGTGAAACCCTTAGGGGAAAGCAATAACAAAAGCCTTTCACTGCAGACAAATGTTAAGTGTCTGTGCAGACTTTTCCTGTTTTTAATTTTATTACTCTAAGAATGGAGGGTTTGTTGTTTCTTTCATGTTTCCTTTCAAGCAATTTTAATTATACATTTGTGCTACATCAGAGACTTTGGAACACGGTGATTCAGCCTATTGCGTCTAAAGCTAAATGCAGTAACCTTCTGGCGATACAAATATATTCCAGTGCTGTAAATATAGCTGACATGCTCAAGAATTTTAAGCAGCTGGAAAGGTCCCTGACACCACACACGAAGCCCTAGAGAGCAAATGATGAGAAAAACATCCCCCCCCCCCCATCATAGCTTTTTCAGGTGTTTGTTTTTTTTCTTCTGAGGGCATGGGAATAAAATATATTTTCCCAGCTATTAAGCTGGTTAATAGAAAAAAAAAAGAGATCTTAAAAATAGACTTATTTTTAATCGATTGCCCTAATAGCTATTTTGGATTAATCCTCCATATGTTGGAAGTCTGTTTGTAATCATGGTTCAAGATTGGTTTATCTTTTGCCCTTTTTACCAAGTTGCCTCAATTTATAGAATTTTACTGTCACCTTGTAATAATAGGAACTTAAAACCATACAGGGAACCGTTTTCAAATGTGGTATTGAGAATTTTTCAAGGAAATCCCTTCTTCCCTAGTACTTTAGCTAACAGCACTTCAGATACTTTCCTGCTGTTAAAAGGGCCCTGAGGAAATAAGCTGCAGGTTACATGTTTACTTTACATTGGTGCTGCAGAGTGGGATAGTTTTAGTGCAAAATTAGAAATCACACTGTTAACACAAAGCCAGCAGACAGGCTAGAAACATTTTGGCACAGTGCCATTATTATTTCCATTGTAGAAAAGCAAGAGCTAGGACAAGGGGAGCGTGGAGAAAAACAAAACAGAGGGTTGGGGTTTGCAATCAATATTTAGTTCTTTTAAAACAAATTTCAGTGAACCTGGTAGCATTTTGCACCAAGCCTTATTTCTGCCATGGTGGAAAAAGCTTTCCATTGTGTACGTTCTAAAAAGAAATGAGAATTGGTTCAAAATATTACCTTGTGTTTATCTTCAGCAGTTAATGAATTAAAGGTGTAATTACGTCGACTAGTCCACAAACATGATTATAAATTGTCTCTGAAAAATGGGTGAGAGAAAAGCTGAATGGTTTCGAATGAAACTCCATTTTTTTAAAGCCCTTACAATTCATACATAGTACATTTGTTTTTCAGAGAGCAAAATTCTGAGCCTGCATTTGTTGAGCAGGTTTATTTAATTTTTAACAGAAGAATCAATTACATTAAAACTGGCATAGCACTTTCTTAAAAATAGTATTTTTTCTAAATCGCTTTCCTATTTTCATTGCAGATGTGTGACTTGCAAAGTTCACAATTGGTGAGAGAATGTAGACAATATATAACTTGTACATATTTTGAGGACTGAACTGGACAACCCAGGAGGTCCTTCTAGCCCAGTGTTCCTACCTCTGCATAACAAACCTTGTCTATATGTGTGCATTCAGATATGCCACCATTGTTGTATCACTGAAAACAAAGCAAATTCTTCTCAGTCACCTACTGATTTAAGCACTAGTAACCGGTACTCAGTTTATGCTGGCTGGCTGCCAAACGAAAGCAATTATGTGCAATAATAGCAAAATTAAGAGGTGAGTGTTGCCGTTTTACAGCAGGACATGGCAAAAACCATTTCCTTCTGTCGGCTGCGTCTTGATTGCACTCTCTCGCACACACACGCATGCACGCACGCACGCACGCACTCACTCACTCACTCACTCTGTCTCTCTCTTTCTTGTGGGTTTTAACTTGGGGTCAGTGAAACCAAAAGAGGAAGAGTATAGACCACAGTACTTGAAAACAAAATGAGAATGGAGCGCTCTCTTAAGACAGAAAAGAAAAAGTTGTTGTTCTAACTGTGATAATGCTTGTTTCTCTCCTACCTCCAGGTGTCCTAGTGGTAAATGTTACATGGCGGAACAAGACTTATGTCGGGACACTTCTGGATTGCACAAAACATGACTGGGCCCCCCCCAGGTAGGCAGCCATTCTGGATCTGCTTTTTCTCTCCTTTCTCCTTCAGTCTCTAGCAAGAAACTGCCTAGATTAATAAAAAACAACTGTGTATAATTGAAACCAGACAGCAAAGAAATGAGTAATTCTCTATTACACACTGTAAATGGAGACATTGAGGAGGGATTTTTTAATTTCCTTTTGCTTCATGAATGGGAAAATATATGGAGAATTAAACTGAATTTGAGTGAATTTAAAGTATTTTCTTGGATGTTTAGAATATTTTCTCTCTCTCTCAAGAATACGGTAGAGGAAATGTTCTTTAATGGCATTTTATTTGTGCTGGAAGTATTCCTATTTGAAAAGGGACATCCTTCCCCTCGCAGTATTGCTAAGCCTGTTGCGTGAAGCTGCCTAGTTTTCACGTGTTTGTTTCATGGTTTCGGTGATAATTTTTCAGTCTATCTGTTCTGACGTCTGTTCTTGTTTACATAGGTTTTGTGAATCACCGACGAGTGACCTGGAAATGCGAGGCGGCCGGGGCAGAGGAAAGCGGGCAAGGTCTGCTGCAGCTGCAGTTGCACCTGGAAATGACACTAGCTTTACAGAAGCAAGAGGACTGCAGAATAAGAACAGAGGCGGTGCCAATGGGAAGGGAAGGCGGGGTAGCCTTAACTCAAGTGGACGTAGGACACCCCCAAATTGTGCAGTGGAGGATGTCAAAGCCAGCCCCTCATCCACAAATAAAAGGAAAAACAAGCCTCCAATGGAGCTAGATTTGAACTCCAGTTCAGAGGACAATAAATCTGGCAAACGTGTTCGTACCAATTCGAGAAGCACTCCAACCACCCCACAGGGGAAGCCTGAGAGTACTTTTTTGGACCAAGGGTGCTCTTCTCCAGTGTTGATTGACTGCCCTCACCCCAACTGCAACAAAAAGTACAAGCACATCAATGGACTACGGTACCACCAGGCTCATGCACATTTAGATCCAGAAAACAAACTGGAGTTTGAGCCTGACAGCGAAGACAAGATTTCAGACTGTGAGGAAGCATTAAGTAATGTGGCACTTGAATGCAGTGAGCCAAGCACAAGTTTATCAAGTTTTGATCCGCTAAAAGCACCAACATCTCCTTGCTCCCTTAGTACCCCTGGGACACCCAAGGGGAAAAGGGAGTTGACGAATAATGGCCCAAGTTCAGTTATCAATTCTAAAACAGGCAAGAATTCTGGGAAAAAGAAGGGTCTGAACAGTGAACTGAACAGCCTCCCTGTAATTTCTAATATGGCAGCCACATTGGACAGTTGCTCAGTAGCAGACAGCAGTTTGGCTACTGAAATGCCCAAACTGGAAGCCGAAGGGTTAATAGACAAGAAAAATCTGGGGGATAAAGACAAAGGCAAAAAAGCTACTAATTGCAAAGTGGATAAAAACCTTTCAAAACTTAAAACAGCCAGACCCATTGCCCCTGCTCCAGCTCCTACTCCCCCCCAATTAATAGCTATACCCACTACGGCCTTTACAACCACCACTACAGGGACAATACCAGGATTGCCCTCACTAACAACTACTGTTGTTCAGGCTACACCAAAGAGCCCTCCGTTAAAACCTATTCAACCAAAGCCCACAATTATGGGAGAGCCAAGCACTGTAAACCCTGCTCTCACATCACTCAAAGACAAAAAGAAAAAGGAGAAGAGAAAGCTAAAAGACAAAGAAAGCAAAGAGACTGGAAGTCCTAAAATGGATTCTAAGCTGGGAAAGCTAGAGGATTCAAAAGGGTCTGGGAAAGAGTTATCTGGACATTTTTTAAAGGACCATCTCAACAAGAATGAAGTGTTAGCTAATGGACTGTCAGAGTCTCAAGAGAGCAGGATGGCAAGTATTAAAGCCGAAGCTGATAAGGTTTACACTTTCACAGACAATGCACCCAGCCCTTCTATAGGGAGTGCCTCCAGAATGGAATGCAGCACTTTGGTGAATGGACAATCTTCTATGGCGCCACTGCATGTGTTGACGCAAAATGGTGCAGATAGTGCAACTGCTAAAACCAACAGCCCTGCTTACTCAGATATTTCTGATGCTGCTGATGATGGTGGTTCTGACAGCAGGTCAGAGGGCATGAGGTCCAAGGCCAGCTCTCCTTCAGATATTATTTCTAATAAGGACAGTGTTGTAAAAGGGCATTCTTCAACCACAGCACAATCATCGCAAGCAAAAGAGTCCCATTCTCCCTATTACCATGGCTACGATCCTTATTATTCTCCAAGTTACATGCACTCTGGACAGGTCAGCACCCCTGCAGCTGGGAACAGCAGTGCCCAACAGGGGCTAAAGATCAAAAAGGAGACTGAGGAAGAGGCTGAAAAGAAAGAGAAGGCAGAACCACCAGATTCCAAGAAAAATGAACCCAATTCTAATTTACAGCCACAACACCAGTCAGTAATAACTCAAAGACATCCTGCACTT
Source organism: Gavialis gangeticus (assembly GCF_001723915.1). Classification (NCBI taxonomy): domain Eukaryota; kingdom Metazoa; phylum Chordata; order Crocodylia; family Gavialidae; genus Gavialis; species Gavialis gangeticus. Next base: position 4,470,753 of record NW_017729024.1, on the reverse strand, counting down.
GCCCAGTCACTTTATTATGGACAGTATGCCTATGGGCTTTACATGGACCAAAAGTCCTTAATGGTCTCCAACCCTGCTTACAGGCAGCAGTATGAAAAATATTATGAGGACCAGAGGCTGACAGAACAGAAAATAACACAAGCAGGGAGAGACTGTGAAAGAAAGACTGAACCCCCATTAAAGGAGCTAGGAAAGGATGATAACAAGCAGAAAAATATCCCATCTGCTACTATCTCAAAGGCGCCTTCAACTCCAGAGTCAAGCAAAAATAATGGTAAAATAGGGTCATCAGTCCCTAACAAAACGGAAGAGACAAGCAAGTCACAGATTCTTTCCAATCACCAGCAGCAGCTTCAGTCTGATAGCTTCAAAGCCAAACAAATGGAAAACCACCAGCTTATAAAGGAAGCTGTGGAAATGAAGTCTGTTATGGACTCTATGAAACAGACTGGAGTAGATCCTACCACACGATTTAAACAGGTGAGGTCACTGTAACTTGAACTTTTCTTAAACTGTACACAAAGGCTTTTCTGATGTAATTTTGGATTGCATTTTCCTGTCTTTCCTGAGGGCCAATTTTGCGCTCCTTTCTCTCACTCCCCATCCCTTGAGTACACATATTATTGCTTTTCCTAGGGCTGTAGAAGAGGGAAGATATATCCAGTGGAGGGTGACAGAATCCAGGTTTTAAAAATTAATTCATTTAAAAAATAACTAAACATAATCCATATTTTATATTGAAATAAGTAGAAATAACATTGCACACAGTTATTCTGCTTAGTTCAGAAAACTAAAATTTCAAACAAGATAAGCATACTTTGTTGTGAATGAACTTAAAATAGATTTGAAAAGTAGTTTACTTTTTTTTTTAAATGCCAGTTTGCATTTACTAAAGATGGATGAGCAGAACTTTGAAGAGCTGACTTGAAGCTCACCTTTTTAATCCCAACTTAATTTGACCTTTCCAAAACAGTTAAGGGAGCATCCTTCCCTGTCTCTGCTCCTACACCCTTTAGCTGAAGTCAAAGGCAAAACAGGCCTACACAGTGGATAAAATCACGGGCCCATTGATTTAAGTAGTCAGGATTTCATTCAGTGGTGATGCTTGTCCTTCCCAGGTCCTTGACTGCCTGAAGGAATACACTCCATTCAAGTGTACACTCCATGATACTAATGTGTCTGTACTGCAGATCAGTATTTCAGCAATAGATGCTTCACATTCTGGCATTTGGTGCATCCTAGATTCCCCATTCAAAAACTGGCTTTCATGGGGCTCAAGTGAAAGAGGATTATGGAACTAGATAGGAAGTAGATGGTAGGTACATAGCTAGATAGTAGGTGGTAGGTACATGGCTGGCTTTGAGAAGATTTCTAAACACTCAGTTGACTGTTTCAACTATATCATCATCGGTTATTAAATTAATCTATCATTTTTTTTTATGCTATGAAGGTTGACTGTAGTACAAAACAAAATAACCAGCTATGTATGCCTTACATAAAAAAGAGCATCTTTCCATTAATGTTCAATAAAGATAGTTATGTTTTATGTCACCCTGCAGAGAAATCAGGTGCTTACTCTATAACATGTTTGCAAATTGATTTGTAATAGTTGTGCATTTCTCATGCCTGGCCTTCATCCTACAAATATTCGTGGACATTTATAATTCTACATGTGCAGATAGTCCCACTGAGTTGAATGGGAGTCCCTAAATGTCTAACATTCCTTTAATATGTAACTGTTTGCAAGATCAGAGCTGCTATAACTACCTTTTTTAGAGACATCCATTTTTCAGGTTTATCATTCCAGGTAATGTGAATGTTCTGACATAACATTAAGTAGCTTGAATATTGTGATTTATGGGTGTTATCACACTGATAGGAAAATTTCTTTATAGAAATTAATTGAAATATGTATTTTATGTAGAGTGTGATCACAGAACTATAATACACCATATGTATGCATTTTATGATTAAACAAGTCAAAGGCACAGGGAAGGATATAAGATAGAGCAATTTTATTGCATTGTAGTAACAGTTTATTGTTATTACATTGTAATATTGGCTTAAAGGCATGCTGACCTAGTAACAAGCAAGTTTCTCCTTAAATATATGTAATCTAGGTGGATTATTAAAACTACTGTAAAAAAGGCATTTCCTCAGAGATGAGAAATACTAATAATGAACATGTTTCAAAACACAAAATCAAAATAAAATTGTGTTTCTTCTCTACAGCAGGACCCAGATTCAAGAACATGGCATCATTATGTCTATCAGCCCAAATACCTTGATCAGCAAAAATCAGAAGAACTTGATCGGGAGAAGAAGTTAAAAGAGGACAGTCCTAGAAAAACACCTAATAAGGAAAGTTCCGTACCCAACCTTCCTGTTTCATTATCAAGCATTAAAGAGGAGCCTAAAGAGGTCAAGCGTTCTGATTCCCAATCAGTGGAAGACAGCAAGATAAAAAATGATGATCGAAAGACTCCTGTAAATTGGAAGGACTCTCGAGGTGCTAGAGTTGCAGTTTCCTCACCGATGAGTCAGCATCAGTCATATATCCAGTACTTGCACGCTTATCCTTACCCACAGATGTATGATCCCAACCATCCTGCATACCGTGCCGTCTCTCCCGTTCTAATGCACAGCTATCCTGGTATGTATTCTGGAACTAGCTTTTGCACTTTGATAAAGATTTACACACTAACAGTGTAGTAGTGCCTGCATTTTAATACTGGCAGTTAGCAACTCAGTTAAATTAGAAGCTTCAAGGATGACATTTGTTTTGCTTGTTCTTATGCAAGGGAAAGTTCTGTGGATGAAAGCTGATTTAATACAAGATGCTCCTTTTATGAACTGTCAGAGTTCCCAACTACAGTTTCCACAACCCTTGACAGTCTGCTATTGCTGTGAGACTGACAGATAGTTTATTGCCTATAAAAATATTCTAAGCACTTACTGTCAGAACCATTACAGTTACTATTCCTTTCACTTAAGAGGACCCATAAATGTCTGAAATGGCTTTAAGCTCAACCCTCTTTATAACCCCCATTCATCAGGGTGAATTAGCTGAAGAAAGTCAAGGAACAAAGATACAATGTTATAGTCATATGATCCATTTCTGATGTTATCCCCTGTATTAGAATTCCCACATTGGTGTAACCAAAATGTAAACACGGTAACTTGATGTGGCATTTATTGTTTATCTGCAGGGGCCTATCTCTCTCCAGGATTTCATTATCCTGTTTATGGGAAGATGTCAGGGAGAGAAGAGGCGGAGAAAGTCAATACCAGCCCTAGCATCAATGCGAAATCAACCACTGAATCTAAAGCACTGGATTTGCTCCAGCAGCATGCCAACCAGTACCGCAGCAAGTCCCCTGCTGTAAGGCTTCCTCTCTTGTTATTGAAGATCAATACATACATTGGGGGATGGAAAGAAAAAGGGAGAGAACATCACCTTACAAAAACTGCCTATATTTGGAGCCATGTTATGAATTCAAGTTGTCTTCTTTTTCTTTTTTCTTTTCACCAATACTTGAAGGAAAATAATTTCAGATTAGGTGTGTCCTTGGCAGAAATTGGAAGTGACAAGTATAATAGGGTTCTGTGCTAAGATTCTTCTTAACTTATGTAAATAGATTCATATGGAAATTCAGATTCAGAGAGACCTGTTGGTGCATGGCACAGTTTATTGCAGTTTGCCAGGATGCTCCTGTTTGAAACAGATAATGCAATGAGAAGTTGAGCTGTGGGATTTGGTAATATCCCTTCAATATTTTTGCTGCAGAGCCATATCTTCTGGTAGCAGATTACTGAAATCTGTCTTGAAGATCTCCATGTCGGAGCAAACATGATTAGTTTGCTTTCAGATAAATTGGTGCCAGTTTTAATTGATGAAAGCAGGTCACAGGCCCTAATTCTATTTTTAAAAGCAATCCTGTGATCCTGAGCTCAGTTGAGTGCTGGTTTGTTCCCCAGGGCAAATTAGAGAAATGTGAGAGTTAATTTATATTCCCTGTCTGCAGCCCAAATAGACTGTCTGAAGAGCCATAGATCAGCTGAGCGTAAGGGAGCCCAGACCAGGCCTCCTACAAAACTGGTGGGAGAGGTTATGACTTGAAGGTGCTAAGTGCTGCCTGAGAATCCCTGTACCTTGGGGAATCTTCCAGTGCCTAGTTATGAGACAGCTTGGCACCCAGGGAGTAGTGCAGGTCGGCTTGAATGAACTGCAGAATCAGGTCCATGGTTTGAGTGTTCAATAGGCCATTGCCAAATAACCAGGGTGTGTATGCATGTTAATAAGCCCCCCCCCACACCCTTTTTTTTTTTTTTT
>NW_017729024.1:4451021-4466335 GCF_001723915.1 Gavialis gangeticus | reverse complement strand
TTTTTTTTTTTTTACATATATTACATCAGTTCTCTTTCATCTCTCTATTGTTAGCCTGTGGAAAAATCAGCAGCTGAGCGTGAGCGGGAAGCAGAAAGAGAGCGGGATCGTCACTCCCCCTTTAGTCAGCGGCACCTTCATACGCACCACCACACACACGTTGGAATGGGTTACCCACTTATCCCAGGTCAATATGACCCATTTCAAGGTGAGCAGAGGTTTCCAGGTGTAGGATCAATGTGTTGTGATGCTGTTTAATTGATGTAGCAAGTATAATGTGAAGTTTTTTAAATAAAGAGACCGACCTTTACTTAAATGTAAACTGCTTTTTCGGGTTTAGGAAGAAGGCTTGAAAATACTTGGCTAGGAGTAGGAGCTGTATGATCAAATTACACTGTAACTATATTTTCACTCCTGGGTGATACTGCGTTTGAATTAAAAACTTGATTGTCAGCAAATTATTAACATTTTACTTATTACCGTTGATATCATTTGCATGAATATTTTAAGTCATAATAAAAACTGACACTCACTGATTAGCAAGACCCAAAGGAGTTAAAAAAATATAAATCTCTTACATAATTAGTCTTCTGCAAACAGTGGCAAGCATGGAGAAGAGAGAGATGGTTTTATTTTGAAGACTTTTAGGTACAATCGGGACCTTGCAGTCAACCTTGAGATTCTTACAGCCTGAACTTCCTAAATAGCATGTGAACTGTTTGTATTCAAGTGAATATAGCAAATGGTGTTTCACACAGGGGGAAAAAAACACACAATAGAAGACGCTAGAAAAAAATTGTTCATTCTCCCTAATTTATACCTGTCTTTGACTGTTTTCCCTAACACTGCATTCTATCAGAATTAAAAAGCAGATTCACTCCCATGCAGCAAAGTACATACTAGCACAATTGGCAACTAAAATGACATTAATTCATTATATTCACTCAGTGCCTTCGGAGTCATTTTTCTGTGTAAAAAGTCTTGAAATTTCTAACTTTGATTCAGTGATTCCATATGTCTTATGGGATGCATTATGCTCATTCAGTAGGAAAAATGTAAAAATGATAAGTTATTATGAAAGCATTGTATTCCAAGCAGCTAGCATGTCGTTTCTGTAATTCACTGTGACTTTTGATTCTTGTTGTTTCCATTATTTCTACTGAGCTTCCTATTCAGGAATTTATACAAACCATTTAGCACCATGCAGTGCAGTACTTGGAAAGGAATACAATAAGGTAGAATGCCATATTTTCTTGTAAAATGCCTGTTAAGGGGAGAGCTCAGTACATTGTAAGCAGGCATATTGGTCAGACTAGGCAGGTTGTCTTACCTTTCTTCCTTGAAATGTTTCACGTATGTGTTTGGTGTAAAGTGATTTGCTGCTGTTTGTGGTTCGTGTTGTTTTGCACTGACGGCTATCACTACCATTTCCCTTGAACACCACAAAATCCAGAAATATATCCACATTCTTTTCTTGCTCCTTTTCTTCAGGGTTGACGTCTGCTGCCCTTGTTGCCACTCAGCAGGTGGCTGCTCAGGCATCTGCATCTGGTATGTTTCCTGCACAAAGAAGGTAAATATCCAGTAAATCTTGAATTACACTTGCATAGACATCTTAATAAGGAGGTGAGAAAGCAAATAATAGGTTTCTTAGTCTGGAGGTCTACGTCACTAGAGATTGCAGTTTTTATGGAGGAGAGAACAGTTGTTGGGATTTAGGGTTAATTGTAGCTTTATTCTTCTTAACATGACACATGTCTTTTACTGTTGTCCTTTAATCATAATGTAGATAATTAATCAGTGATAGAGACTGCTTGTCTTCTGTGATTTTCATAGAATATCATTTAGGTCTTGGCAACGTTAAGGCCATTATGAAATATAATGAAGAATTACAATTATTTAAAAGATGGTGGAGGGGGAACTGTATGACTAAACTTCTCTTATGTAGTCCCATTGGGTGCCTAGCTCACTGATTTTCAGATGCTTTTATTTTAAATTTAAAACTTACATAAGAATCATGTCTTTGCCATTTAATTACTTGCTTCCTTTTAGGTAGGGTTTGTTTTTCCACCTCTAAAGGGAAAGAAAACCTTGTATGTAATAAATATCCTGTTTTAAGTGAAAAGTTAAATCCTGCCTAACTGTGGAGTCTATACCAGTGCTTCCATGATCAATCTGACCTGGTATTACAAATCCTGTGATACTTTCCCAACTCCAAGCATACCTGATGTTTTTCTTAGAGCCCCAGCTCCTGGTGGCAAGTTAGTATACAAGAATATCTGTTCTTATTTGATTAAAAAGCAAGGTTATAATTGTTGAAAGGAAAGCCAGAAATGTGATCCAGGTGGATCCTAAAGGTTCAAAAACCAGAAATCAGCTCCTCAGAACTCTATTACTTTAAAACATCTCAGGGTTAGGGAGACCTGATTTATGATCTTTGACCATTAGAGTTTGCCAATGTAAATTAATATTTTATGTTTTTTATGCATTTTGTGTATTCAGTAAATGATAGAAGAGGGACAGTGTATTAAAAACTTCCATTTTCTTTCTTTTTCAGAGAATGATGAGCTTGGAAATGTACATTGTCATGTGACTGGATCACATGAGGAAGCGCTTTATTACAAACATCAGTTCCATGGTGTTAATTTGAAATGCCTTAATGGCAGGCAAAAACCAGTCATTTCATTTTTGTAAATTGCAGATTTTATCAGAGTAACAAATGTTGCTGTAATTAGACTTCTGTTTTTTATATATATATATGCGTATATATATATAAATATATATATATATATATATTCTTTACTTTTTTGTATCAGTAACCAGGCTCGCACACAGGGTCTGCTGCTAAGTTGCAAACCACACAGTAAATGAGAAATGTATTTGTCATGTTTAGAAAGTGTTAACCACAAAAGGCTGTTTGTTTCTTTTCTCCTCTTTTTGCTTTTTAATTGTAAATAAATAATGTTATGTATCAGTGTGCCTGAACCTTGCATACCCTTCTAATATTACCCACAAGCCTTCAGAGAGGCTAACTGTGATGATGACACTTTGGTACAATTTAGATGTCTATTTGGTGGCTCCTATTAAGATTCATCAGTGTAAAATGTTACTGTACTCACTGTTTCATTGTAATTGTGTATTGTGAGAGAGATACATTTGGAAGGCATGGGGTTGCCAGTACCACAAAAACTGTGTTGTACATAATGTATAGATTTTAAATGGGGAAATAATGAGCATCTGTGAATAATGAAATGTCTTTTTTGATAATCTTGAATGGCAAATAACCCAATAGCCTGCATACCAGAAGACATCTGTGATTGTTCTATTACTTGAATAGTCCTGCAGTCTTTTTTTTAATGTTTACAATTATCCAGTTTTAGAAGAGAGACTTTAATGCCATTGCCTGGTTACTTGTTTTATGCTGTAATCTAGTTTATTTTATGTAAAATGTATATTGAATGCTTTCATTTTTATACCTGCCTTAAATAATTTGGCAATCAGAATAAAAAAAAGTTGTTTTTGTATGTTTTGGCGTCTGTCTCAACTTGCTTTCTTTAGGCCGACTTAAATGGAGTGTGTCCTAGACACCAGCAGGTGCATGTGATGGAGTCTGGAGGCACCATGCAGCTGCTAGTATGCTTAGAAGTACTTCTGGCTTGGGTCCCAGCCATGCAAACCAGTTTAGCAGTATTTCCCTTGAATAACAGGCAAGATGATCACACCCCTTCCATGCCCAGCCTGCTTTATTATCACCTCATCCCTTTTCTTTCCCTTTCAGACCTGTGGGGCTACAGCCAAAATCTACTGCTGTCAATGAAGTCTTTGCACTGATTTCAATACATGGTACCCATGGCTTATATTTCTATTTAAATAACTAATGCCTCCATTTGAGAAATAATCAGCTGTGTACATTATATGTCTCGGGTCAAACTTTGCCCCACGTGTCATCCATAAAACCTCCCTGAAGTGTAATGTGTGCACAGAAATAAGTCGCGGACTTTAAGCATTCTTACCCTCATTATTCAGAAGTGAAAGTCTGGACATTTTACAGTGTCCTATGTATTTTTTCCACTTTTATAAATGCAGCAAAACACTAAATTAGTGTATGAGATGACTAGCCAGATACCTGTAGGTTTTAACTTTATCCTTGACTGGGTGCCACTGAGAGAGCTTTTTGACAAGGTTTTTGAACTCTCTCAGTGTCTGTTTTGATAACAACATGAACTGGCAGAGGTCACAGCTTGTTTAGGAAATGAGTACTATTTCTCTTGCCTAGTGAATACTTACTACACAAGGATGAATTAAAGATTCCCCACAGACAAGCATACTTGGATTTTTATATTACTATGATGAATCTGCCATTAATATTGCTATAATTGTTTTACTTTTATAGACATAAAATCAGTCCCCTTAGTGACTAGTAATAACGTTTATTGATTTTACTACACATTATTTCTCTCTGGTCTGCCCTTATCAGCCTGTCCCGAACATATTCAGAAAGCTTACAGTGCTGACACAGTACAAATTAACTTCATCAAGAAATGGGAAGAAAAGGTGTTTTTGTTAGGGGTCCTTTAAACACAGAATTCTTGAGAATTAAGTAAGTCCCATATTATTTCTTTATTAAGAACTCAGATGGCTTTTGTATTGAAATGTGCCATTGATTTTTTTTTTTTTTTTTTTCAGCCTGGGTCATTAATGCATCTTCAGCAAAACAGACCTTATAAATTCGCACTACTGGTGATTCTGATTTAGTGCAGTTTAAGATAGAATATGTAAGTAACCAGAATGAATTGCTCTGATTGTTATAGGTAAGCAGCAGTTTAAATGATAATTAATGTTATAGCTTCATTACATCCTTGAGTCTGTAAGAGAAACTAACATCCCGTGTCATTTACTGTTTTTCTCCACTGCTCTTTCTTCTCCTTGGTGTTCCTTTGGGTTTAACAATTGCAGCATCTTACAGGCTTTGCAACAGCAAACCACATCCAGGAGGTTAGAATGGCTGACATCTCCAAAGCCAGAACGTGGCCACGCTTCCACATGTCAATGCCCAGGCATGGTATATACCCCTATACTTGAGCTGTGTAAAGACCAAGGCTCCAAAGGACCGGTGAAGAATGAAGGTAATGTGGGGTGTAAGTCCAGCAGACCTAGCCAAACATGAGAAAAGCTCAGCCATTGCCCCTCTCACAGCAAGCCTAAGTCCTTCCTATGTCAACCTGACACCACATATGGTACGCATAGGAGTCATATTAATGCACAAAGGAACAGTTTGGTACCTGTTGGCTCCAGCTTAAGCTCATCACCCCAGCAGCAGCAAGTCATAGTCCAAGTCTATCTCTTCCTCGTCCTCATCGATGTAACCAAGGAACAGATGCTGCCTTTTCCCTCACAGTTTGTATCCCAGTGCATGTTCTTTGGCCTGGCAGGCCCTTCTTATCACGTGGAACCTGTAGAGGGGACATGACAATAAGTCTTATTTGTTTTTCCATGTTTCTATGTGCTCTGCAGAGTTCAGTTAATACAGTGGAGGTCCTAGTAGTAGTCATCTTCCCCAAATAGACTGAATACCTCAGCAGGGGCACTGTTATTGCCATGGGTCTGTTCTTGCACTAGTATAAATTGGTTGGAATAGAGGAGAATTAATAACAAATAACAATTATCATTTGCCAAAGTCCCCTGCATCTTAATTAGAGAGAGTGGTCTAGTTTGCTAAGATGGCTAGCCAAGATGGGCTTGAGGTTTTGAACAGGGAGGGTAGGGTTCAGCTATATATGTCCCAGCAGAACCAATTTGCTGCAGATTTGCCCTGGCATCAGGAAACACTTAGAACTGCCATAACAGAATGAACGCCATGTTCTTCTAATCCCCAGTGCAGCAACATAGTTGGAGATATGCCTAGAGAACCATATATCTCTGGCCGGTGATATACTGGCCTTTTAAAAATGTATATTGGCCAGTATGCAATAGAACAGCCCTGATTCTCAAATATATCAGAGATCGGAAAGGCATACAGTGGCACAGCGAGTGACAAAAATCTGTGTGGTTTCCTACTTTAGTTTCTCTCAGTGATGCCTGACTATTGCAGAGCATCAAGCTCATTCCCACAACTCCTCTGCATCTCTCCTCTAGCGACTGGTTTCACTCCAGCCTAAATATCAGTGTAAGATTCATCTTTCTCACTCACCTCCTGTAGCTTCCTTCTCTTCTCTGGCTGCAGGCTTAAACCCCTGTATCTGCTTTGGTGATCTGATACCTTGTTAACTTCACTTTTTTTCCTTTCTGGCTAGTCAGCTGTTTACCTTTCTCTTTTGCAAGTTATCCATAACATCACTTCCTCTCCCATCACTCTGGTTTCACCTCTCAGATGCCTTCCATCAAGTTCCTGTGTCCCACTGCATCAAATTCACATTACCTGCCATCATTTTTACACCCCAGAGAATTTCAACCAGGCATAATTTTTCTCTTGCTCTCTGCTCTTCTTAGGCAGAATCTTGCTCTATCCATCTCTCTTTCTCCTTTTTATTGTAATCTTAGCACCATTTCCATCACGTTACCTTATGCCTGAAAGTCTCCTGTTACTATTTCAACCACTGTTTTATAAATTCCTCTCTGAAAACATTATAACATATTCTTCAAAGGCCTGTTGAATCCCTCCTCCCTTCAAAACTCAGGAGAGAAACCAATTCCATATGGGCATACAAACAGTTTCTTTTAGCCTCTGTTTCTTTAGCTAAGAGAATTGAAAACTCAGGGTCATTATTTATTGATCCATCCTTCTCTAGTTCTACAAAGAGATGGCTGGTTTCCATTTGCCCCAATTTCATACCTTAGTAAACTCAGCATTCTGCATTAACCAGTCTGTAGCAATAATTCAAAACGCATTTTCTCTTAACCTGATTATTTCCCTTTAGAGAATTTGGCATTTCCTAGAGTCCTCAACATTTCACTCTAACTCAAAAACTTAACTCTAATCTTTGATTTCCTTAGGTAGTATTAGAGCAAATACTTTTCAAGTTAAAAATATGTGCATTAATCAAGCTGAGCTAAGAGTTAAGGTTGTGCCGCTGATGGTGCTGTGATCACACTGTGGGTAGTAGTATTTTGGAACTGAAAAAAAGTATATTGTACACTTGAGAAGTTTGTGTATATATTTAGGTAGTATGATGTCTGGTGGCAAAACATGTGAACTGAGGTTGTCAATGTTGCCTTGAGTGATACCCTACTTTCTTCATACACCACACTCCAGGATATAATGCATGCCTTGTTTTTGAACAGCAAAATGAATTTAAAAAAAATTGTCCTGAATCATGGCTGCATAGAGCAGGGATAGAGCCTTCAGCTGATACACCCTCCCTTTCCTGCTTAACTGAAGCTGAAACCCTAGCTGCTCCTGGGAATGGTCTTCATGGGTGGATCTATAATTCTGAAAATAGCTATTCTCCAAGTCTTTGGAATAGGAGAGAGACCAAGAACAGTTAGTAGACAGCAAAATTCCTCTAAGAAAGGTTATCTTCTTTAGTGGAACATCAAGACCATTAAAAAGGAGAGACTATCATTAACACTTCCTAGACTGAAGAACAAGGAGCCGTTAAATCAACTGATTTTCTCTAGCTGCCTGAATTGTAATGCATCAGCTGCTGCACTATGGAGCAGGGACCAAAACAGGTGTTTCAATATTGGGCAAAAAATCAGCTTCCACTGCTTAATACATGCCTCTATTTTTGGGAAAACTGATTTTGTTGTGGGGAAAGGTGCATATTGTATATGATAAAATACTGGTTATTTTTTATTGTTAGTAACTGCTATTTGCAAATACACTTCAGCAGTCTTGACTCGGTTAACATGTTTTTTTACATGTGAGCTTTCTTATTTGTCTCTTACGTTTAATTAGCGACCCAAAATCACTGCCATCAGAGTACAGTAGTTTGACTCACCCTCGAAAACTAGAAGAAACAAGGTTTTCTAGTTCAATGTATGGGGGACTAGGGACCCATAGTCAGATACTGATCCATCCTGTTTGAATTCTTAAAAAAAAGCTATTAATGCAAAAGCCGGATATGTCGTCTCTCTTGTTGCTGCTTTTTTATAGCTTAGTCTTAAGAAAAGATGATGGCATGGTATAAAAGTAGATTTATTGATGGATTTTTAGGGACTTGAACAGGGGGTCAAAAGATAACAATTTGGTGTCTTACGTCTTCTTAGATACTTAATAGGTGGAATAGTGTCTAGCTTTAATTATATATTTTTTAAAATGTCATATTACATTTTCATTTTTCCTTACAATATGGGAAATGGAAAACATTGCAGAGAAGTCGTTGCTATGCTTTTGGAAAATAAGGGTTCCTAATGACTTATTAGTCTCCTACTTTCCTATTCCTACTTTGAATCACTATACAGCTGTCACCATACTACTATCACTGACCCCAGGGAGGGTTCTGCTTCAAACTGAGAACAGTGAATGACCTTTTTTGTGTATATGATTCTTACAAGTTGACTCTGCTTCATTATGGGAAAAAAAATCTATGAAGATGGTGCATTTTCACTTTCTTAGCCGTCTCTTTAAAGATCTTTGATGCACACAGAAATCCATTAACATCAGCTGAAGTTACTCATTTGCAGTGATGGAAGACTAGACCCTATTAAAATCCTCATGGTGGCTGTTAGTAATTTTTATGCAGCATATGCTAAATAGTTCTTTCAACATCCATAGCAATTCTGAAAATTCTCATCTTGTCTGATAAATTAGTAAACTTTAGGATTTAGCAAAGGTAATTATTACTTGCAGCCTGATAATATTAATCATGCAGAAAACATGCTATTTTTCACCGTAAGATTATACAGAAGTGTACTTTGGGAGCTTTGAAAGCTGCTCTTATTATAGGTGAATAAAGCCTTTTACACCAAGTATATATAGTTCTGTTTCATTAAAGTTAGTGCTTTCAACACTATTCCAAAGTTATTTTTAATAATATAACACTGTACCTTAATTGCATAATTTCCATCATTTGAGTTTGCTGATGCTGGAATAGTGCTGATTTATTGCTTTAAGGGTACAGTTACAGTGTGTGTTCCTGAAACTAAATGGGATAGCACTTCCAGTTAAAACATAATCATCAGGAAACAAAGATCCTCTGAAAGCCAGTTTAAACACTGAAAAAAAAATGAATATTATCATCCATTTTTGTGACATATACTATGAATGATTTCTTCTTTTCTCATTTGATTGGTGATGAAAATTAGATTCTGTTCCAGAAACCGGGGTTTGCTGGTCTTATTTTCAGGCCCCATGACAAAGGCATATTTATGATATAATCTCTATAAAGCCACTGCAAGTAATGTGCTTAGCAACACAATTATTAACATTTTCTTGAGTAGCATTAACTAAATGAAAAGGGGGAAAGTGTATTTGTCTTCAAATGTTTTAAATAAAATTCTGCTTGAATTGTAAAAATGAAGTACTCTATAAAACATCCTAGAATTCCCTGGTTGAAGGATGTGCCACATAATTAAAGAGCTGCTGTGAAAATTGATTGCAAGTGCTTATTTTCAGTTTTCTCATTATTATTAATGTAATTCCGTATCTAAGAGTCTAGATATATAACACCTTCTACCAGCATCTGATGGTCAGCACTTCCAAGTATAAAAGCATCATCTTGCTGAGGGTGGAAGTAGCTTTTGGGAACCATTCATTTTCCCTTCCTATGGAAATTGGGCAATTGAGTTTAATGGGAAATAGATTGTAATATGAAAGTTCAGTTGTGCCTTTTAGGAATGGCTGACGTTGATAGAAATGTACAGCTGAACTGCTGAAGGGGTGAACTTACCTGAACAGTAACTTCCCCTTATGTGCTCCTTACCCATCTCTGTTGGTTGCTGCTGAAAGTTTGACCCACTTCCTCCTGCTCCATGTGGAGTATTTTTCTTCCCAGGAGGTAACAGAAGTTAGCCCACCATGGACTAAGGAGAGTCAGGGACCACAGCTGACTCATTCACTGCACACAAATGATAGAGGGAGGCTTTTTGTAGTCTCCCTTTGCCCATTTCTAGTGAAACTTGTCACAAGTTGCCCAGAAATTAGTAACCGTTTGGGAATGGGTGAACTATACCTTGCCACTGATTTTAAACAGAACTGGTCACAAAGAATTAACAGCTGGTAAGCCTTCCCTCTCTTATCGTAATATATCAGTTTAACCCCTATTCTTTCCTACAGTTTCTGCTGTGCTAATTCAGAATAAGTTTTTTGAAATGAGCTGGCCAATGCCTGTTTTTTTTTTGTTTGGTTTTTATTTTGTTGTTATAGCGAGATGGGGCACTGTTTGCTAAATCCTCAGCTTGTGTACACAGCTTGTAGATCTGCTGAAGCCAATGGAGCTGCTTCTATTTACATCTGGCCCAATGATGGAGTAGAAAGTAATTGCTCCAAAGCATTAGGAATGTGTAGTAGAGGTTAACATAGTCAGCAGGATGTCACCAAAAATAATAGATCAAATTCCACTCTATGCTATACTATGCAACTCCAGTTGGCTTGGAGTTGGTGTAACTAAGATACGAATTTGCCCCATTGAAAGGAAGCAATCACTGCCATTGGTATAGCCATCAATAAAAATGTTCTGGTTGCAGCATCTGTTAGAGGCCATGCAAGCTCCTGGACTACCTTTGGGGTAAAGGGTGGAGTGACCCTAATAGCCAATCAGTTCATTCATGGTAGACAGAAGGAATAACCTGGGTGTCCTTGATGTTGTCTAACTTGCCATGTGGTACATACTATAGTACAAGCTATTCATTTTTCTTACATCTATTGGCAACAGTAGCTTATTAGCTTAATTCAAGTTACCAGTACTGGAGTTTTTATTCCTTGGTTGTACTCCGGTCTCCAAGGTTAAAAATCTTGCAGAGGGGTAATTCTCCTAAATGGTAAATATACTAGTACCTGTACTAAGGGAGATCCATATCCCTTGATTTGCAAATCATTCAAGACATGCACCAAGAAGGCCAGGGAATCTCCAATAAACCTTGATCTGACAGAGTGCTGAGTCTGGGAAGTTTCTGACTCAGAAGTGAACCAGCAATAAGTTGTTGACTGCTGTAAAAATTCATGCTGCCAGCCCTCCATCTCCCAAGAGACACCGCTCGACAATCTCAAAGACTGAAAAGAGCTTAGTGCTCATTTGAAGACCTTCAGACTGATTCCAAATGACCACTGGAGCAGGCAGTTATCTCTGCGGTGTGGTCTTTGGCACTGAGCACTTTCTCCAATACTGGGTAAAAGGACACGTCCAAATTGGCATCAAGGAAGACAGCATTCCATACATTATCAGCCCGGGCACAAATACAGCATTAATCAAAAATACTAGTTAGAGAATAACTACAGGGTGTCTATACATGAGCGCTGAGGTTGCTCTGATGCACTGGAATTCCATCGTATTGGAGCAGACTCAACAGGAGACAGAGTGGCACGTTAATTTGAGTGGCTCTTGGAAGTGCTCTAATTAAAGTGCTTTCCCCTCCCTCACCCCGACAGCATGTGTACAAATGCCCATAGTTACTAATTACTAAAATGCCTTTAACAAAAACACTGGTGCCTGACTCAAAAACAAATTCTGTGCCAATTCATATAATACCAATGCACTCGGTAAGGACTTGATTGGCACTGGCTTGTGGCACCAAGTAATATGCCACAGGCTAACTCAATACTAACTCAACTCACGGTGCCACACTGGCAGACACTACATTTTCTATATAACTATATAACTCCTATTCACATTGAGGCATCAGGCCTTGCAACAGACCCAGATGCAGGCTGTGCCCCATCACTACAGCTCACACCATCACTGGACCCAATAACATGGATTATAACACCCAAGGCTTGTTCATCTACACCTCTACCAACTTCGTCATTGGTGACGTGTAGGGGGTGCACGTGGGTGCATATGCACCTCCTGAGATTGGCTGTGCAGCCCCTGGAAATGCCAGCCACGAAACCAGAAGTGCTGGAGGAAATGCACTTCCAGTTTTGCCACTGGTGATTTTGGGCTTCATCAGCCGCTAGGGGACCACTCCCCCCGTCAGAGATTGGCCCATGGTCGGTGATCTGGTGCCCCCCCCTGACTCGGGAGGCATCAGTCACCCATGAAAATCATATACGCCATCACCTTGTTACAATGTCCCTCTGTGGTCTATGTTGAACAGACAGGGAGAGCCCTATGGGTAAGAATGAAAGAACACTGTTCTGACATCAATTCTAGAAAGAGACAAGCCTGTGGCAAAACACTTTAACCTCCCTGGACATTCCATCACTTACCTCAACAAAACCGTCTAAATGAACTTGAATGCAAAATCCACAGACTGGATTGTGTGAAGTATGGCCTAAACAGGAACTACAGGTCCTTATCGCATTACCTGGATTAGCTTTTGTGACCCCTTTGTCATATGCACTTAGATAAATAAAGGTGAATTAAGATTTAGCCTGAAAGATCTATCAGTGCTAACATCTCATTTTCTTCAGCAGAGATTACACCTGCACCCTTACTTCAAAAACAGGCTGATTTCAGGAAATCAACTCTTTCATAGCAGTGGGAGGCATCTAGGTTGTCTTACAGTTGTTTTCCTTGTTGGAGTTAAAAATCAAGATGAAACTCAACCTAGTTCCATTTCAGTCAGGCAAACTCATAAAAGCCATTTTGGATTCCAGAACTGCGCAGGCCTTTCTTCTGTAAGATATATTTCAGACCATCTGTCAGTTTTCTGCATTGTTAGCTATCAGCCACCATGCCCCCTCAAATTTTTAGGCCATGCAACTTTGTAACACCAGTGTCATAGCGTTTCATAGAGAAGTATGGCTTCATCTTGGACCATTTCAAGTATTACTCAAGTTAATCTACTAACTGAGCGTTCACAGCATGAGCTGTCAGGCAAGAATTCCAATCACATCTTTTCATCTCTCACAAACTGTACAAAGCCTCTGAATGGTTGTCAAAGAGTTCCTACAAGGACTTTTATCACAAATGCTTACAGAAAGGGTTGGAGGTCTCCATGGGTCAGTGAAGGTAGCTGAGTACCCAAAAATGTATAAATATCCTTGAGTTTAGGATAATACATCTACTTTGCAATTTTTACCCCTCCTCTTAAAAGGGATGACAACTCAGGTTTTCATATAATTATAGAATATTAGGGTTGGAAGGGACCTCAGGAGGTCATTTATTCCAACCCCCTGCTTAAAGCAGGACCAACCCCAACTAGATTATCCCACCCAAAACTTTATGTAGCCAGGTGTTAAAAACCTCCAAGAACAGAGATTCCACAACCTCTCTGGGTAACCTGTTCCAGTGTTTTACTACCCTCCTAATGAGAAAATTCTTTCTAATATCTAATCTAAACTTCCCTTGCTGAAACCTGACACCATTGCTCCTTGTTTTGTCATCTGCCACCACTGAGAACAGTCTAGCTCCATTCTCTTTTGAACTTCCCTTCAGGTAGTTGAAGGCTGCTATAAATCCTCTCTCAGCCCTCTCTTCTCCAAGCTAACTAAGCCTAGCTTCCTTAGCCTTTCCTCATAAGTCATGTGCCCCAGCCTGCGAACCATTTTTGTTGCCCTCCACTGGACTCTCTCCAATTTGGCCACATACTTTCAGCAGTGGGGGGGCCCAAATCTGAATGCAGTACTTCAGATGTGGCCTTCCTAGTGCTGAATAGAGGGAAATAATCACTTCTCTTGATTTTCTGGCAACACACCCAGTATGCTGTTAGCCTTCTTTGTAACAAGGGCACATTGTTGGCTCACATTCAACTTATTGTTCACTGTAACCCCCAGGTACTTTTCTGTAGAGCTGCTGACAAGCCAGTCAGCCCCCCAGCCTGTACCAGTGCATGGGATCGTTCCATCCTAAGTGCAAGATTTTGCACTTCTTCCTGTTGAGCCTCATGAGATTTCTTTTGGCCTAATCCTCCAATTTGTCTAGATCACTCTGAATCCTAGCCGTACCTTCCACTGTATCTACAACTCCCCCCAGCTTGGTGTCATCTGCAAACTTGCTGAAGGTGCACTGTATGCCATCTTTCTGGTCGATTAAGACATTGAACAAAACCAGCCCTAGGACCAACCTCTGGGACACTCCACTTGATACCGGCTGCCAACTAGACATCAACCCATTAATTACTACCTTCTGAGCCCAATGCTCCAGCCAGTTTTCTATCTAACTTAAAGTCCATTCATCCAGTCCATATTTTCTTAGCTTGTCTGCAACAATGTTGTGGGAGACCATATCAAAGGCCTTGGTAAAATCAAGGCATACCACATCCACTGGTCTCCCTGCATCCACAGAGCCAGTCATCTCATCATAGAAGGTGGTCAGGTTGGTCAGGCATGACTTGCCTTCAGTGAATCCATGCTGATTGTTCCTCAAGTGCTTAGAAATAGATTTCTTGAGGATCTGCTCCACGTTTTTTCCAGGAACTGAGGTGAAGGGGACTAGTCTATAGTTCCCTGGATTCTCCTTTTTCCTTTCTTAAATATGGGTACTATGCTTGCCCTTTTCCAATCATCTGTGACCCCTCCTGATTGCCATGACTTTTCAAAGATGATGGCCAGTGGCTCTGCAATCTCATCAACCAACTCCCTCAGCACCCTCAGATACATTGTATCTGGCCCCATGGACAGCTTTTCTAAATAGTCCCCAACCTGTTCTTTCACTGCTGTTGGCTGTTCACCTCTTCTCCAAACTGTGCTTTCCAGTGTCAGGGCCATCCCTGGGGGAAGGGGGGAATTGGGGCAAATGTACTTTGGGGGGCCCTGCCATAGCTATTGTGCACCACCAGTTCCACTGCGTGCCACTGGCTCCATGCTTCAGCCACTCGCTGCCACCTACTCCCTGCTTTGCACTCTGGCTGCTCTCCACCCTCCCTCCCCTGCCCTGTGGTCTGGCCGCTTACCACCCGCCCCACCCTGCTCTGCGCTCCAGCCACTCACCACCCTCTCACCCAGCTCCCAACTCTCCAGCCCCACACAGGCTGATATGCCCTGGGCCCTGCAAACCCAAGGGACAGCTCTGCCCAGTGCAGTAGTCTAGGAGCTGACCTTGTCTATGAAGCCTGAGCTGATTGAGCACTTCAGCCTTTTCTGCATCCTCTTTCACAAGGTTGCCTCCCCCATTCGATAAGGAACCCACTTTCCCTGATCCTCTTCTTGCTACTGACATACTTGTAGAAATCCTTCTTGTTACTCTTCACATCCCTTGCTAGCTGCAACTCCAGTTGCATTTGGCCTTCCTGACTTCATCCCTGCATGCCTGAGCAATGCTTGTATACTCCTC
>NW_017729024.1:4421622-4450995 GCF_001723915.1 Gavialis gangeticus | reverse complement strand
CTTTCTGTGATTTAGTTTACTGAAGAGTTCCCTGCTAAGCCAAGCTGGTCTTCTACCATACTTGCTAGTCTTCCTGCACATTGGGATGGTTTGTTCCTGCACTCTCCGTAAGACTTCTTTAAAGTACAGCCAGCTCTCCTGGACTCCTCTCCCCCTCGGACTAGCTTCCCATGTATCTAAAGGACAACTCCACAACTGTGAAGGATAAAAACAGACAGCTGCGTTCAAGACCAAATCTTTTGAAATAAATTGGTTTAGTATCAGTACAACTACCCAGAAAGATTGTCATGAAATGCTTAGCTTCCTATAAATGGTTTCTGAAAGAGTCAATAGGAATGAACTCCCAACATGGACCCCTTTGTATCCAAAGACAGCAAGAAATATCCTATATTTTGCTTTCTGCCTGGTCCTCTGGAAAGATCTTCCTAATCTTAGACTTGCAATATCTGATGTACACTTTTTCACCATTATTATCAATTCCCAGAGTTTTACAGAAGAAGAGATAACACATGAATTATCCTTATAGCTCCAGCATTCCATGCCAATTTTGATTTTTGAACCTAATGTGTCCATGCAATCATCACTATGTGCCTCTATTACTTCAAAAAGGCAGAATTGCTCTGACAAGTGGACTAATTCTATACACAGAATCAGCACTCCTTCATTTGCTGTGTGGAAGATACGCATGGGTAGGAGCAAGCCATTGATTGTTCAGTTGATGTGCAGCTTATTTTCAGAATGCTGCAATGTAGAAAGCCATTAGTTAAACAACATAAAGGAAATTATATACCAAATTAAGGCATTTTTTTCCTTTTGGACTTCCTCTTATGAATGTGATCAAGTTGAACCCTATGTTCTTGTTGTGTTGAGTTATTTGTTGTCTTTAAACAGGCTTGTTGATACATTCCAGTACAAGTCATTTAGCAACAACACTAGTCTGGCATATGTCAGTACCAGGGACTTCTGTTTTTATCCCTATCAAATGGTTTAAAGAGTTTCTCTGAAATGTTTCTGCCTATAAAAAGCCTTCATCCATCATGGGACCAATATTATCTATCTTCTTTAATGGAACAGTCCTTTGAACCGTGGGTGTCTAGTTCATTACATCATTTATTGATGAAAACTGCGTTTCAAGTTGTTATCACATGAGGGTGAGATAAAACTCTTATTTGTTTTTTTCTGCAGGCAGGGTACTGATAAGACCTCATCCTAATTTTAAACTAACAATAGTATAGGACTTTTATGTCAATCAGTACATATACTTACAATATTTTTTGAGATATCATTCATCTGTGGGAGAAACTAAACTGTTAAAGACTGTTAAATACTATTTTATACTACCTTAATAGAATGAAATTTGTTCATAAGCCACTTAGACTCTTCAAGGCATTCAGTAGCAGATCCAAAAGAAAACCAGTTTCAGTTCATAGACTTTCAAAATGATTGTACAAACTGATTGTGTAAGGACAGCATATGACACTAATAAAGTGACCCTTCCAACATGCATTAGAGCTTGTTCAACCAGAGCATAAGCTGCTTCCACAGTACGCTTCAGCAGAGTCCGCAGAGCTGAAATTTGTAGAGCAGCCACATGTTGCTCCGTTCATACATTTACAAATCATTATTCTCAAGAATGGATGTAAAGGACAGTTTGAAAACGACAGTTCTTCATTAGCTACTCAGATAAACTCCCGCTCCAACATCCAGAAAGAACTGCTGACTAAGCACAGAGAGTAGGATCTGTATGTACCTTAATCAAAGAAAAACAATCAGTTAGTTACCTGTATATTAACTACAGTAACCATAGTTCTTTGAAATCCCATGACCTGCCTTTCTTCCTTGCAACTCAGTCTTGTCATCCACTAGGCGGTGAAAGAACTGAATGGGAACTGGGGCTGTCATGTCTTTATATTCTCAGGAGCCCCATTGGACACTCTTGATGGAAACGTTCCTACCTCCTATGCAATGGGTACATGCGCATATTGAGTGAGACCCACACGCACAATAAAGAAGCTATTGTAAAAACAAGAAGTAGATTTTTTATCTTTTTATATTGTGTGCATGCAATAGCCAGGGGAACAGAGTTCAGGATATCTCTTCAAAATTTTGGATCAGAAGCAAATTTTGCTGGAGTCACTCAGCCATCCATATGTGCAAATTTAGTTTTATATGTTGTTGTTGTTTGGGTTGATTTATTTGCCTGGGGCTAAATAACATTGAGCGCCTTCCAATTAAAATGGCTCACATAAACACTAAGATTTCAGTCCTCATTTATATTTTAACTATATTTAGGTTTGGGATGTAGATGTCCCTATGTATATATTTAGGGACACACATATAGCAAAAATAAAAGTGTGTATTTAAGAAAATCAATACCATAGATTTTTTATACTTTCAGTGCCAACAAGCAACAATGAATTTGTTTACTGTTTAATAATAAGCTAGTTAATATACCAAAGAGAACAAAGAGTTATTTTCAAAAGATGCTGGTAGTTACAATATAATGGTTTCATTATCTAAAGTTCAGTAACAACAAGGACAAAAAATTCCTCTTGTGTACACTGAAGTGCTTTTCGTTTCTGAAAAAAAATCAATACCATATTCACACTAATGTTTGCTTGCATAAAATATTGACTGTAGTCACATTGGTGGTTTTACATAAAGACTTAAAAGCAATCTCAATTGTCTGAAAGGTTCTAATTGTTTTTTTCCACCCTGAAAGAGTAATGAAAGGACAACTAGGAAGCAGAACCATATAGTTATTTTATAACTGGCACTAACAAATTTCACCAATTACAGAGTCCATTCTGTAAGCAATGAATGTGTGGCTCCCAATTAATCTAGTGTACCTCCAGGCAAGGTCTAAATCAGCTGGATACAGCTAAAGCAATTTGCACACAGCTAAAAGCAAATTGGAAAATAAGTGTTCCACGCTATTGCCTATCTTTCCAAACCAAATACACAATCAGTATTCTGGCAGTAGCCCTCTGTCATGTTATTTGCAGCTATCAATTTTAATTATAACAATTATTGATTAGTTGGGAAAGTGAATAATCTAATGTTCAAATGAGATTGGTGAGGCTGGTGGGGGTCTTTTTCCTCCCCTCTACACACAGGTCCATTCAATGTTAAGAAAGATGTGCCTGAAAACATACCTATATCTCAGCACTGGGCTTACATAGCTGTGTCCAAGTTTGTGGCAATACATTTTATACAGAACCTCCATTTTTACAGTTTCAAAATTCTGCTTTAAAAATACAACATAAGTTGAATAGTCGCACACAGAAGCAGAGCTCTGAAATTTAGGCCAAAATTTTTAAATGGATGCCTACCATTGTACTGCTGCCTTCTAATTAAAGCACATGAATAAATGAGTTGCTTTCAGGGCTGCTGGCTGCCACAGTTCCCACTGGTACAGGTTATTGTGTTATTTTATCTTATTTTAGGTACAAGTTATCTCTTCTGCTAGTGTGATCCTTCAGTTGTGAGACAGAGGAGGAGAAAGGAAATAACAGCCCTTCCTTGAAACTGGACAGGCAAGAGAGATTTGCTTCATTCAATTAAAGAAGGAATAAATGTAACTCCACCTCTTAAAAAGAGTCACAAAGACTTAATGTAAATCTTTGTAAAGTTTGGATCCAGGGTTTTCGCCTTAGCTGTTCTCTATTGTTAATCAATTCCTCTTTGCCACATTGAAGAAGATATATTTTTTCTACTTTCAATTTGGTTTGATTCATTCAAAGTGAAATATTGAGCATATGTTATTTTAACTCAGGGAAGCTATTTCAGCATGCCATAAACTTTCTGTTTCTGCCAAGGCTTGGACATACTAGCAGTAGTGGCCTTAGGGGAGGGTAAACCAGGTGACTGCCTGGGGCCCCACGCTTTATAAAAATTAAAATTAATTACACTGAATATTTGTAATATCAGTATTGTATTAAGATACTTTCATTGCAGTTTCATGGATAGGGCAAAGTGAATTGAAATTGAAAATGTCTGACTTGTTTACTGGTCATTGAAATTAAGCTTCTAAGGGGCCCTAAATGACTCTCTCACCCTGGGCCCCAACAGCCCTAAGGCCACCACTGATACCAGCTTGACCATGAGAATTTCTCTACTCTCCTCTGTTCTTTTATAGTCAACGTTGGACTTCAGTCCTAAGAACCTGATCCTATGATGTGCTAAGAGCTTTCTGCAATTGAGTTCTCAACTCTGATGAATTTTCAACGCTAATTGAAGTCAATGGGAATCAAGGGTGCACGGCATTTTGCAGGCTCAGAGGGTGCTTAACAGGTTCACATTCTCAGCTATCAAATTAACCATCTAACTGATGTAAAATATAAGGCAAAGTGGACTTGATAAAACACAACATTTTCCATTCTGTTCCAAATGCAGGCTATTGTAACTTCAGAGAAATTGCATCGTGCTGAAGCTCAGCAGCTGCACAAGGATAGGAGATCAAAGAGGTTAACCCCTCAGTAAATAAGAAGGGGAGTATATTTTCAAAGACTTGCCCAAGGATTTATCCATACAGCTCCCACTGCTTTTGTTAAGAATTAGACAGCTAATAATCTGCTGCGAGATTATAAAGGAATATGCCCTTGAATTAGATAAGAGACCACCCCTACGTAATCCTGACCTTACAATGAAGAACATAAACCAAAAGAGAGCAATTACACATGAAATAAAAATCTGAAAGTAAAGCCGCATATCACTAATTTAATATGTTCACACAACTTTTAACAAAGCTAATATGCAATAGAAAAAATAATAGAAACTTCAACTCATTTATATGAATCCATTATAGACATTTATTATATATTAGTATATTGTATTATTTTATTTTATAAGATCACATCATGATTATGGATATGACATTTGTGGACTGCTATATATGTTACTTCGACTCAAGTCCTCTTATGAGCTCTCTTGTTCGCAATTTTTAATTCCAATACTAATGATTACTTAGGGCTTATATGTGAATTATGTTGTATATTATAGCAGTTCTCAGAAATCCCAATCAGATCATGGCCTCATTTCAGTAAAGACTGTAAAACACAAACCAAGACAAAGGCCTAGCTCAATGGTTTTTTTCCTCCCTTTCTTTCCCTTTTGCTTTGTTCATGTAAATTGCATAACCATTTCCTGTTGAATACTGTTTACCCTGTTTCCTACAGCAGTCTTGTTGTCAGAGAGAATCATTAAAAGTTATTGATTGGATTCACTTATGCTAGAAGAGAACTGCATGCTGCATATTTTGCTACCCTTGAAGCTGATAATATTTTGAGGCTATCACTGCTTCTGCATTTATTCTTTATTCCTGAAAACAAAGAATTCTAAAATGTATTATGTCACTACCAGTATTTATCACAAATACTAATAATATTTATCATAGTAAGGAATTATTTTCTACCACAATAATTCATTTTCAATTCAGGTTTATACATATTAAATTTACCAGGCAGACCATGAAGCTGTAGTAGGCTTTGCACCTCAAAGGGGCAAGTGCAACTAAGTTTTAAAAAATAGATTTAGCAATTTGAAGGGAATCTTTAAAAAAATTTGAGGTCATATTTCCAAAGGCATCCAAACATGTCGCTGGATGATTATTTGAAATTCCAAATGCGAATAAGCATTCAGATCAATGGGAATTAGATATCAAACCTTTTAAGTAACTTTCAAGAATCCCACAAGGAACCTCTCTATATCTAAAAGTGTCTAAAAACCTTTAAAAAATCTGGGCCATGGAGTTAAAATTAAAGGCAGAAGTTAAGGGTGATATTATATTTCTCCCTCATCCCACCACTATCACTGCAAGATTGCAAGATTTAGCATTATGGCTAAGGTTCAAAGCTTTGAATTCAAAGGGTGTATCTACACATGCTGATTTAAGGCACTTTAGCCTGATTTAAGGCACATTAAGGGTGCATGTCTACATGTGTGTGCCCTTAATGCACCTTAAAAATAGCAATTTCAAGCTATTCACTCCTAAATTTGATACCTGCAAAAGCAGGTATCAAATTTAAGTGCAAATAGGTAAAGCACATTAATGCATGTATAGATGTGTTAAGGGGCATTAAAGCTGTGTACAGACTGACTTGGAACTAACTTTAATCCTGCATCAGTCCGCACACACCGTGTTAATGCACTTTAATGCGTGCACATGTAGATGTGAGCCTAAATCGCCTTAATGCACATTAAGCTAATGCACATTAAATTAAGGTGCACCTAAATGCATGCGTAGGCATGCCCAAAATGGCTTGGGCCCCTTAAGGTGGTAAAATAATGAGTACCAAAACCCTCATGTAGCTGTTGATTTTGGACAAGACTTTGAAGGCCCGAAAGATGATCCAGTTTGTATTTAAAGGTAATGTAGATCTTCTTGGGATCATTAGAATTGTGTTGGCATTTTAGTCATTTTGATTCATAAACTTGCTTGCAGGTTTATATAGATTTTGAGCAGAATAGCGCAGAAAATATATCACCAAAAGACTGCTGGTTGAACAACAAATGCCCATGACAATTTTCTACTTTGTTGTCCTTCTTTAAAGAAAGACAGCAGTGTTCCAGGGCCTGCTGTTTCAACTACCATGAATTTGAAGGCCCAACAATATCAGCATAGGCAGGAAGAGGCTATCCATCCATCAGTGTTATCAGCATTGTCCCTGGCCTATATCTTAATAGCGACTGAGCTGTGTCTAGGACATGGATAGTATCTTGGTGGAACTGGAGGAGACCCTAGTAAGTTTCTTAATTAGCTGCTGTTCAAGAATCGGAGATAAGAATCAGGAGACTTGTCAAACAGTATTTTCCTAATCACTGGTTGGACTATGTTATAGTATAGAGGCAATCAGGAGTAAGGGAGCTTAGCCTAAAACAAACCAATCCTAATTGGCTTAATGGCTATTAAAAGCAAATAGAAAATAAAGCTAAAAGTAAAAAGGCAATTATAACTTTCCTTGAAGCCAATTCAGCCACAGGAACAGGCAAGAGGCTACAATGAGCTTTGAACAGAAGAGATAGGGATTTAGCAATTGTTTGCATACTGATATTGTCATGTCTATCAGCTCACAAACATACCATAAATTCTGATATGTTCTTGACATGAATAAGCCCCTGAACGGAGGTAGAAGATTTTGTTTATTTCTTTCAAAGAGAGTCCAGAGAGCAGTGCTGGGTGACTGCTCTTATGACATCAGGTGGTTTCCTACAAAGATTTACCCTGTCAGTTGACTATTTAATGTCTTTGAGTCCATTAGGAGAATTAGTGAGGTAATATGGGCTGAAGTATTTTCTGTATGCTGATGACACCTTGGTTTATCTCAAAATCAATTGAGGGAGTACATTGAAATCAATTTCCAAGTGTGGCTGAGGCATGGATAAGAAGAAATTAGCTGAAATTCATTCTGGAGCATAGCAAGAATCTCTTCAGAACAGCTGCTTTCATAAGATTTCTACTATTTGGGAATGAAATCTCATACAGTTGACTGTTCACATGTGATTCAGATCAGAACCAACCCAAATATGAAACATCTACTTAGATTGTGACTCAGAACAGAAGTATAATTGTCTGCACAGGCCCAAGAATTTGAAACCAAATTCCTTGTATCCTTATCCCTAGATACCTAAAATCACATCTGGTTCCAGATCTGTTCCATCTGTGATGCTTTTGTGCTGCATATACATTCGTTATTGCAATTCACAATCAGCAGGTGATACGCAAGATGTTTAATACTGGGTACACTCATTAGCTCTTCAGTAAACATCTTGTGTCTACATGTGTGGCTGTATCAGGCTGCAGGAAACTAATCAACTCCACAGCACAGTAGTACTTGTAAATACAAATACTACTCTGCTGCAGAGTTTTTTCATGTGCAGCAGCAGCACATGTATAGATGCTGACTCGGATGGCTGGGACATGAAGTTGATTCAATGTGGGGGCTGCCTGCTGGCTAGCCCTGTACTGAAGTGCTCTCATGCCCCAGCCAGCACTTCAGCATCATGTTGAGCCAGGAGGTACAGCCCCAGGTTGGCAGGCTGACCCTCAGGCTCCCCTGCCAGCCATGGCTACTCCAACCTGGCTCAGTGTGATACAGTCCACGGTGTATGTTCAAATGGCGCACCTGGGAGTAATAAACTCTGACACAATAAGTGCCAGAGTTTATTGCTGTGTACTAATAGCATGTATAGATGCTCCCAGTATGACAACATTTAAACCAAATTCTAGCTTTTGCTGCACATTATAGAAACCCTGTGACCATAAGCGAGTACACAGAATAGGAGCTGCCCAAAGTTATAGTGGCAGCTCCAAAAAAACTATTAAGTCTATTTAATTAAAGGAAATGGGGAAGAATTGCTTGTGGCATAAAGCTGGGTGAATGGTCTGTAACTATAAACATGGATTCTGCCCCACAGAAAATTTACCTTCCGTTTACTAGGAAAAGACAATATTAGAGTCTTGTGCAGGCGTATAGGGCTAGTCTCATCTGAAATGTAAGTTCACATTAATGCTGCATTTCTGCTAGGTAACTCTGTGGGAAGAAATTGTGAGTGCCTACAGGCACCACACAGAATTTGCTCCATTAAACTGTAAATATTCCAAAGGTTACATGTAGTATACCAATCATACTATTGAAAAGATATTACATTTTTTAATATTTGCCTTTGAATATACAGTTCTGAGGTACTAATAAGACTTGCATAATGTTTCATTCTGGTTTTATAAGAGAATAGCACTAATAATACAAAACAACATAGAGCAAATCTGGACAATGAGAAAAATAAGAAAAGCACAAGCTGTCCTTGACAATGTTATTGCTGAACCTGACCTAGCCTGACTAATGCATTCATTTCATAAGGATTTAAACCTCTCACACTGTTTTTGTTATGTGATACTGCATCTGTTAAGGAATCTTGAAAATGAGGAGAAAATTAGATCAGAGGCAAGTTTGCTTCAATGAAGCCTATTAAAAAGCTTAAGGCTGGACCCAATTGCATGGTTAAGGATAATCCTTTCAGTTTGTTTGTTTTTTTTAATTCTGGAAATGCATGTGTAAACTTGTTTTTGTGTCACCCTCCCCCCCCAATAGCATTCTGTTAGATGTTTTCATAAAGCTAAATACAAAGTGGCACACTGTCATAATTAGTTTACTTTTCCACTGTGTCTGATTAGGTGGAAATTTTATGGTGTTATACTGGTGAGGAAACTTTGGATGTAACAGTGGTAAAACGGGATAAGTCAGTAGGCCACAGTAAGCTCTGTCATAAGCAAACCCAGCTCCAACTGATATATATGGGAGTTATACTTACTAATGCCAGGGTTGAAACTAAGTCAGAGGTCTTGATGCAAAATAAGTGGTCCAATAATGCATGGATTATTTCCTCATGACTTATAATGGTAGTAGAATGAAGATGTACTACAGTTTGATGGCAGATAGTGTATTCCTCACAACCTCGTTGGAGATCGTCTTGTTAACATACTAGTCACTTGAGCTAAACCTGCATTCTCCCCTAGAATTTACTTTGATTAGCTAACTGATGTTAGAACTAATGCAGACTTGTCAATATGAGTATTTTAACATGTTTGAATTATCATGTGGTAAATGCATCTTTTATCCTAGTGTAAGACATGGCCTCCACCTTCAGTTAACATCATTCAGTTTGGAGGCTAGTCAAATGAAGGGCTTCTTGTGGAGCACAGATTGGATATTCATTGCATCCACAGCCACCTCCCTTCAGACACCAGTGCAGCTCTTAAACTTACTCAAGTTCACTGAGTAAATGAATATGTAATGTATTACCTACATTAACAAGGTGGAAGGGTGAGGGGGTAAAAAGAAGCAAACACTAGGAAGAAGCTGTAGGATATAGCTTAAAAATTGGCTAACTTTATTTTGTGTTTTCTATTGCTTACTTTTCCTATTACAACCCCACCTTTGTCCCTTCTCAGTATGTGACTTAAATAGATGTATGTTCACAATGCCAGAGACTCTACCATCACTTCATTCAAATCCACAGTGTCTACAATGGAATCAATAAAATTACACTAGTATAAGTGAAGGAACAATGGATACATACAAGCATTACATTTCACGTGGATGAATCAGTTAATCTGGTTGAAATGCCAAGAGTGCAAGAATTCAGGGTGGTTCAACCAGATTAAACATGGCTGGCATGGAAAAAAAATTAATCCTTGGGGCATGAGTTTAAGTCACCTCTGCATTCAATTGAGGGAACACTTGTATACCTTCCTATGTGAATGCAGCTGCTACAGTGTGCTCCAGCACTCCAGGATGCACCGCTCTCACCTTCCCACACACCCTCCAGGGAGATGGTCTGTGACTCAGACAGACTCTACTACTCAGGCAGAATTACAGAGAAAACTCCTTCCACTGTCAGCGGTGGAGCTGGAAAGTCCATGCACTCTCCACAGCCCCAGGACTGTGAAACTGGCAGTCTCCCAACCCTGAACAGGCAGGGGAAAGCAACCCGCTAGCACCAGACTCCTGCCCCACCATGCACCTGCCATTCCTTCCAGCTCCCTGACCATCCCCAAGACTTCAGAGCCCTGTGCCTGCACCCTCATGGGAGAGGCTTACACAATAGGCTTTGATGCCAAGTGCTCCCCATCGTAGCACTTGGCAGCCCCTTGCTGGAGATCTGGCCACAGGGTAGGGAATGCAGCCCAAGCTGCCCACAGCCAAAGCCCCTGCACCGCAGCCAAACAGTTTCAAAAGACAGTAGACCTGGTCTGGGTCTGCTGACAACTAGACAGTTGAGGGAGGGAGGGAGTGTTTTGGGGCGGGGGGGGCATTGTCCCTTGGGACCACCAATCAGCTCTGACCTGTGCCCTATCACCTGTCTAGAGGCAGACAGAGGAGCCTGCAAAGCACTCTGGGATGTACGCTCTGGGGCTCCCTGGCTGGGTGCTGCCAGCCATGCAGGCTATCTGCAGGCACGCAGATAACTCTTTGCATTCTTGTACAGTTTTAAGACATTAACAACTCCACCAGATGAAACTACGCTGCTGAACTTCAACTGATTGATTTGAACACCTGTACATTCCCAATGTGGCCCACTGAGTCAAATTCAGTGCATAAAAGTGATATTAACCAAGGCATAACCCAGGTTTGTTCTCATTTCTGTGCAATAACTTTGGCCCAGTGAAACTAAACTTGCCTGATCTGTACTGTTTTGTTAATGAGTAATTTTCACCAATATTTACTTAGCCTCTAAATCTGACCCTTCCATGAATTAATGATTACTGTGGGAACTGAAGAAATGCTCAGTAACTGGATTCACTTCTCTGAAGTGAACATAATTCAATGAGTGAACTGGAAAAGAAACTAAAGTAAAGGAGCAATTAAAAAAATGTACAAACAAACAAAAGAAGAACATCACTTTACAAACTTAGCACTGGGCCTGGTACGCAACTGTTAGCATGCCTGAAAACCAGAACTACTCCCTATTAAAATTTAATTTGCCATCAGTGAGGCCACAGCATGCATAAATACTATTTTCATAAGCTCTTGGATGGTGTTCTATTTTTAAATCAAGCACACTTCCTATGTTTCTACTCTAGCACACAGGTTGTCAAGGTCTTCGCTGTTAAGATCTCACTAGAAACACAAAGGTGAACACTAGCGCCAGATACTGTCATTGCAAAGCAGGGAAAAGCAAGTTTGTGTCACGTACTTCAGACCTGAGTCACAGTGCAATCACCAGGAGTTCGGAAATATTGTACAATGCAGCACTGAACCCTGGTGCATGGATGACCTGCTTTAACTAAAGGAAAGAATGCCCACATTAGCATGTGAGCAAAGGAAGTCAAAATGATCTCATTCATGGGGCTTTCTTCCATTTATGTAAGAGGAGTTGGCCCCCACAGAATAGCACGTTTTTCTCTTGGCCACACAGGGTTGTCTGCGTAATTTTCCTCATTCTTAACCTTTGGCTCTTCCTTGGATTGAAGTGTGAGACAATGCCAAGGCTTTGCATTCTTCCCTTATATCTTAGCTACAATAGGGAGGAGGTGCAGGGTTAAAAATGGTTTCACCTCTCCACCCCGAATACCTTGAGTACACA
The DNA here is from genome assembly GCF_001723915.1 of Gavialis gangeticus. Taxonomy (NCBI): domain Eukaryota; kingdom Metazoa; phylum Chordata; order Crocodylia; family Gavialidae; genus Gavialis; species Gavialis gangeticus. The sequence continues at coordinate 4,438,911 of NW_017729024.1, read as the reverse complement.
AGACTATTTTGTGAATCATTATGTGTGATTAGTGATACTGGTTAAAGCATATACACCATTTTCAAACTCAGTACATAATGCTCAGCTGCACCACCATTACCTTAAATTTTAGTTATCTCATTTAAATTAATGATTAAAAATGGCTTCTAAATAATAAAAGTCCCCAAAGCAAAACTTTCGTCTAATACTACTAATTGCTTTTGAATCATTTCTTCTCTATAATACTGTTTTAGCCCAAGCAGCACATTAATTATTGAACAATATTTAAATCCTTGTGAAGTAAGTAATAAATTAATTTACCATCCTTTTTCTTAGTGGGGAAATAGCTCTTCTTATGGTATTTCGTTGCTTTAAAGAAAAGAAAAAAGTTCGCTTTAAAAAAAATCTTTTTAGTTCTGCATTTTGCACATTCATGAATCTTTGCAAACATAATTCTGCAACTGAACTAAAATATGCAGAGGAAAATGTGTAGGGTATTTTTAATGAACAATTAATAACAAAACCTCTTTTTGCCATGCCTCTTGGTTTCAGTTTACTGGTTCTTTGTTGCTCTTTCACTTGATGGTTTAGCAAATTGTTTTTTAAAAGAGTCTACCTGTTTTGAATTAATTATTTATGACTCTAATAAACTAAGTAGTCACAAAACTATATTGAACCTGCCAATATGACCCTTGAATCAATCTAAAAGGCAAATGCTTTAACTCATATCCTCTTACAAAAGAAACACAAACCTTTCCCTGACTTTTGTTTTAGCAGTCTACACAGTGAAAAAGGAGGAATTGTTGTGCTAAGAGTAAGAGTAGAAATACACAACAGAAGTAATATGTTTTAAGACATATTTTCTTTCTTCACAATTGTATCACTACACAATCTATTTCTTCCCTTAGCAAATATTCAGTTCAGTTGTTCAGTTGTTTTGTAAGGCATATTTTGCTTTGCACACAAAATGTAGTTAGGTATCAAGTCTACTGAATTTATCAAATGAACATCTGTTTATAAATCATCTTTCAATCCACCAGAAGTTTATTGTTTTAAAGGAGTTCTGAAAAGACATAGAGAACATCAGAGAAAGAACTTATGATATTACATCAAAGCGCTTTTCCATCCTGACCTTAATGAAGCAAAGCACATGGTACATACATGCAAACAAAACAAGAAAACACACATTGAGATATATAACTATACATATTGAGCACAAGGAGGAGAGGACTCCAGAAGGTACTACACCTGATCAATATTAGCCACCATGTTGTTAATGTATTATTGGAAGGCAATCAGATACCACATTCCTGTGCACCTTATATGGAACAGAATATAACAGAAATAGGAGAAAGGACAGACTAGCACCATCACAACCCCTTCATCTTTGCCCAAATAAAAGAAGTATTGAAAAACATTCCTATCCTGTTTCTATTGTTCTTGCTTTTCCTCAAGACTGCTCTGTGGGAATTATTGCAACCTCAGATATCCCATAACCTCTGGACCTGCCAAGAGCTTTTGAGTGCCTGAAGAACTTGCTCACATGGCCCTCCCAATTCCACTGTGCTTATTTGCATAAGCTCTTCAAGGGCTTTAAACATGAACTGTACTTAAATTCTTTGCGTTCTCTCCAGTCATTTTAATGTGAAACCATTATACGTGGCACCAAGGAGTTTAAAGTGAAGATTTGGGTCTAATCACTTTTTTATTTGTTGGTTTTTATGTAGATAGTGAGGAAATGTCTCTCACATAAATAACCTCTTACACTAGCTTGTTCAGATCAAGAAGCCATTTAATTCGAAGGCATGCCCATATAAAATGATCTAAATCCAGCTCTCTTTGAAGTGTTGAAATCAGCTTTGCTCTTTGTATGCTCTTATACACCTTTCCATTTTTTTCTGGATATTCCCCTGAATATCAGCTTCAAAGTTCCCCCAAATCACATTCCTTCTTATTTATTCACTCTCATGATCCTCCTTTCATGTCTGCCTGCTCTGGTCTGATGCCTTATGTCTCTGTCTCCTTTTGGTTATAGAATACTACCTTCCACTCCTTCTTGGGGGCTCCTCCTCAGCATAAATCCAATTTTGTTCAATTTAGATTTAAAGAAACCCAACATATTAGGTGACTGAGATGGCCACATCTTTTCTCCCGCATAAACTGCTGATGTTCTGATCCTCACGATGGCAGTCTCTTTATGAAAAAAAAAAATCCTATAACTTCAATTTTTTCTTAATGTCTGGATTCTCCCTGGAACCTGCAACCCATTCCCAAATTTCTAATCCCTGGGGGTTTGACTAATTCCACTTATTCCAATATTTGGGGATGTGTATTGAAGCAAATTTGAATTTTTTTGTTTGGTAATTTAAAATCCTTCCTTAGATTAATTACCCTTGTTATTAGAAGCAACCAACAATACTATGTAGCTTCTCTCTGCAGCCTGTAAACTGTCTCAGGGCTTCCAATCACTAAGAATCCATGGGAGGCCTTTAAATCCAGACCTAGTTGATCTTGGAAAATAAATAATAGGGTCTATTAGAAGACCCTAAAAGTGGTATATATATACACATCAACATTGCTTTTTATATATCTTTCTGGAATTAATAGATTCACAGATTTTGTGGCCAGAAGGAACTCCTACAATCATCTTGTATGCAATGTAAACCAGTTGTTCTCAACCAGAGTGCCACAAAAACTTGCTAGGGATGCCACGGCTCTGGCAATTCTGCCGCTGCTGCTGCTGGGGTGAAACTGCTCTGTATGTCTCTGTTGTCAGGAGGCACATCAGAGCCAAACTGAGAAGCAGTTGCAACAGGAAAGTGCACCAATCTGTATTATGATATGCAGGTAGATGCACTGCTTCTGCAGCAGTTCTTTTCTGTTTGGCTCTAATGTGAGAACAGAGGCATGAGGAGCACTACGTGATGGCAGCAGCATCTATCTCCAGGGTGCTATCACCATTGGATGAAACTGCCCCATGCACTTCTGTTTTCAGGAGGCATGTCAAAGCTGAACTGGGAAGAGCTGCCACAGAAGCAGTGCGCCTGCCTACATAACGTAATGCAGGCTGGTATGTCTTTCTGCTGCAGTTGCTAATTCAGCTCCAGTGTGCCTCCTGAAAACAGAGGCAGGTGGGACAGTTCTATCTGCCCTACACACCTCTGTTTCTGGAGGACATCATGCAGGCTTGGACCTGGAAGAACTTGGGCAGGAGTGCATGTTCCTGCCACAGCTGCTTCCCAATCCGGCTCTGCAGGAGACGCACAGTGAAGTTCCACTTGCTCATGTGGCAGTGGCAATGAATGCAGCACACCACTCCCTTGGCTGGGCCACCGCCCCCGCCTCCTGGGCCTCTTGTGTCCTTTTGTCTATCTCCTACCCCTCCCACATCCCTACATGCTGTGTGTGCAGCCCAGCACCTTGTTCCTGCTGGCTGAACATCCCTGACTCCATCCCTTATGGTCCCAGTACTTAAGTTCAGGGGAGAGACTGGCCTGGGGTGATTAAGGGAAGAATTTGGCTTAGTGGTTCTCAATCTCTACCAGTATCCTGGAGTCATATCTAGGGAGTCTACTGCTGCAAGAGATACTTGAGAAAATGGGGGTTCCTCCCTACCCTGCCCCCCCAAAATTTCAGCTTACTCATTTGGGCCTTGTCACTAACACCATCTCTGGCTAGAGTCAGTAAAGCTGGTCCTCTTGATTTATATAGGGTTGTTGCTGACATTTCTGGTCACAAAAGGGGGAACTCAGTGGAGCCTCTGCTTAAGGTAAATCCTCCCTAATGGGACTGACTCAACTGAAGGACACCACTACAGATGTGCCGGTATAAAATGTGGTACAATTACAGATGTTGTTTGTTAACCTGTCAGATGTATCACAGCTCTAGAGGTAAGCACCGTAGACTCTTTCACCCTGAGGCTACCCTGGATCGTGTTTTTGATGAGTTCCTAAGAATGCTCACACACATCAGTAGCGAAAAGGATTTCCTTACTATTGTTGCTAGAAATCATCTTTACAAATACTCAAACAAGATTACATTCAGTTACCAACTGAAGATAAACAGAGTGCCCAAGTCAACACTTAGGGGCAGTCCAGAACAGCACTATGCCGTATGTATACAGGGCTTCCTTCCCTGTAGTAGTACTTCCCCTTCCACCCCTTTAAAAGAAAAGGATGAAAGGCTTCTCCAGTTATGAGAGGAAAGGAGTAAAGTAAAAGAGAGGAAGAAGAAGAAGGTCATTGGGCAGGTATGAAAAGGATGCCAGAGTGAAAAGTTGGGAAATCTCTTTGTGCAAAAAAGACGGGACGATGGCAGGGGCAAAGGGAAAAAAAGTCTGTATTTATGAGGTGGAAACAAGAGCCAATGAAATATAGTAAAAAGGGGGCAGGAACAGGGGGATTAGAAAAAAAGAGAAGTAATAAGGGAAGAAAAGGAAGTAAACACGAGAGAAAGTGAAATGAACAAATAGAGAACACAGGCCAAATACAAAAGTGATGGAGAACGAGCAGAAAAGAAATGCTGTCTTTAGAAAAATAAAAAAAAAGGACTGGACAAATGCAGAAGAGAAAGGAGTTAGAATAATGTGGGAAAGGAGAAAAAAGAAATGCTATAGAGAGAGAACAAGTGAAAGTTGGAATGAAAGGGAAAAAAAGGAAAGAAAGAGGAAAGAAAAAAGGCTGGAGGAACAAAAAGCCAAGAAAATAAACAGAAAACATTTAAGTTAGGGAATATAATTTGATTTATCTGTGTGCCTATATTTAATTGTATTTCTGTGGCAGATGTGTAAATTAAAGCAGTGGCCACCTATAGACTCACATCTGCCGTATTTTCTCACATCTGCAGTATTTTATGACCAGGCTGCTTGTCAGAAATCTTTCATTAATATTTGATTAGTATAATAGGAGTATTACCACATACATAAAAAGGGGGTGGGGGGGAATATACAGTACTCTTTATTGAAGAAAAAATGAAAAAAACCCACATTAATTATTTTAATTATTCTTTTGGCATTGAATTGAGTTCAACTGCCCCGCTAATTAGAAAGCAGAAAAAAGGTCAACTTATTAATAATTTCTTTTTAACTTTTATTTTGTCTTCCAAACATTATTTACTGTATATCCAACAATTTTAGGTTTGTCTACCCTATTCCCAATGATTTACAATGCGGCAAAATCAGCAAGTTTACATTTAAAATGTTTTGATTCCTTTCTCAGTCTCTCACTAGTGTACTTAGCACAGAATGATTAAAAGCTGTGCATTCTGTTAGAGCTGTTATAGTGTTTAAACAAGGAAGTCTGTGTTTGTTTAAGAGAATGGGGAAGTGGTTATCTTGACAGATTAGACTGAAAAAACAGGACAGCCACAGTCTAGCACAGATGTCCAAATTTGCCACTTGGCTGGTTTTTTGAGGTACTCTAAACAAAACTTGCTTGTGTGTTTGTGCCTCAGCTCTGTTTGACACCTGACTGAGGAATGTGATTAAGAGCTACTGCCAAGGCTTACATGTCTCTTGTGGGCAAATGTTCACAGGACTGAAGTTTCTCTGTGTCTGTTTAACTGTGCCATAATTAACTAAAGGAATACAAGAGCTATTTCTCTATCTTAAGGACCTTGCTAAAAAGCTGTTTCATGTTGGTGAGGCTGTCTTGTACAGAAATCTAGGCAAAGCTTTTTGGAGCTGCTGATATTATCTAGCAAAGCTTCTTTCACTAAGTAGTGGAATATGTGAAAGTGAGAAGTCCCCATTTTACAGCCCAGCTTCCATTGGATAGTCCCCAAAATACTGTTGTTTCAAAAGACATGTTACAGCATTCTAGCTGTATCATCTCCAGACAGAAAAAAATATGGGCCTGTAGCTGGCACACTTCATGGATTTCCCAACACCTGTCCCTTCTGGAGTAGAGGGACACCCTCCAGTAGGGTGCATGCCAATCTCAAGTGTGCCAGGCTGTAGTCCCTCTACTGCCTCCTCAAGCATCTCTTATTGAAGAATCTCTCCACAAGAATCACTTTTCACCGCACCTTATATTTTATGCACAAACTATCTGTAGGCTCACAAGTCCCAGTATCTTCTGGTCAACCTTTTCCTGGCCCTGGCCAACCTGTTTGTCTACCAGAACAGGACAGAGGTGCGGGCTGGGGGAACTGGGCAATTGAGGGATTGTCTTCCTTCTCTTGTCTGTGCACATCCCTGAGTAGTTTCACTGAGTGGTGTCCACAGGCTTCCTAGATACACTCAAGGGGCAGTGGACACTAGCCAGAATTCTCTGTCCACTGTTCTATCTTGATGCCCTAGTCATTAACATTGACCTGCACTCTCATTCTTGTTTTATCATCCTATGTCCCAATAATTCACTGTCTTCCCTCCAGCCACTAATGGGGGCTTGTAGCCTTTGGTGGGTCTAGGCCCACTGACCATGTATAACAAATAGGCCTGACAGAAAAAAAAATGGTCACATCCTGAATCTGTATGAAATGATCATTGTCTAATAAAATTTAAGATGCATGCTTAATTTGGTAAATCCATACAAGGTTCTGCTACATTATCAGTTTCCATTATTGTTATCATACTGGATTAGTGGCCTTCACATAACTTCCATATAAAAAAAGGCTCTTTTTTAGCCAATGGCAACTTCATGTCTCTGAGATATACCTATGATGTGCAGTGTTGTGCTAGATTTTTTTTATTAATTAAAATAATTACTGTTTAATAATAAACCAACAGGACTAGCACACAAGTTAAGGTGACTTTTTTCTGAAGTTAGGACTCCTGACTGTGTTCAGACTTTTGTATGTGTATTCAATGTCCTGTGTGTGTATGCAAAAATCTCTGATTTGTATATATGCATTGTGCATAGGCACTTGCAAATTGTGTGCATACTCTTGCATGCTAATGAATGCATTACATTTGTAAAAAAAGACAGAAATTCTGTGTTATATCCCTAGTTACATCCCCTCCTCTTCCAGCACACACAGTCTATATACCTGAGAGGGGGCTGCAATATACAGCTCATGAGCTGGATCCAACATATGTAGCTGGAAGGCTTTGGCTGTGGCTTTGGTTGTACCATGCCCATGCTGGGGCCAGGAAACTTTCGGCCATGCTGCTGCCATTTCTCTGCATCCTCCTACCTCTGGTCCAAGTGCACCAGGTCGTTTTCGCAGCACATCAGCAGTGGGGGTGGGCTTTGCCTTCACCAGGCACCTGGAAGCTGTGTCCATGCTACCACTGCTTTCCCTAGTAACCTGTTGCCCACCTGTGATATGGGCACAACTTCCAGGCATCTACAAATTGGATCCATGCTGCCACAATTACTTCTCTCTGACTCCACCTCTAGCTGTGGGATGGCACAGATTCCAGCTGGTAGGGAGTTGCATTGAGTCCGGGCAACTCCCAGCTGTTCGAGATGGGAGCAGGGAGAAGCAGTGGTAGTGTGGGAGCAGCTCCCAGCTACCTGGCTCCAGAGCAGGCACTGAGAAAAGCTCCTGCTGCCAGAAGCCACCAGCCTCCTGGAAGCCACCAACCTGCACTTGAGGATGGGGATACATATGTGATTGTGACTTTTTACCACTATTTTAGTTAAAGTGGTGGAATGTCACCCTCCTTATAAGTTACTTTTGCTCAGCAATTTTAATGTCCAGGAAGTCAGTAAATCTTCTGAATTAAATCAGCATTTCATGCCACCATAGGATTATTTTGGGCAATTAAGTAGCTGAACTCATGGTCATCCAGACTGTTGATTTGAAGTTTAGTATGAGATTAGACATTGGGTAATTAATACTCATGTCACAGACTATGATTAGTGGTTAGCAGTTTTGGGTGTATTACCTGTCAGGGCAGGGAAGTCTTTTTGGTGGTATGGTCTATCCAGGGAAATAGATGAAAACAGAGGATATTCTTAGGGCTCTAGGGAGAGATCTGCAACAGCTTACTGCACTAATGGATTGTCAGACTCTTATGGCAATCTTCTGTTCTTCAGCAGTCTTTTGGATAATCCCTAGTTGCCTTTTAATTGAGCTTTGAATTCAAAGGTCAACTTGGTTTAGGGATCATCTACAACAGATGAAGGAAGAAGGAAGAGAACTGAAATAATGGTGGTTGATGGATAAGGGTGGATCCAGGGATGTATGAGGTGGTATTGTTCCCCCCTGCTTCTCACCCAGCCCTTCCACCATAGTTGCTGCTGTCCTCATCTAGGTCTGGCAACTTGCACAACTGCTCCTTGAAGTTAGAAGTCCCAGGCCAGCAGGGGGAAGAAAAAGGGGTAATCCATCACTGCCATGCAGCTGTCATCTGACCTGGGTAACGGGGGGACCACTCCTGACTGCCCCAGAACCACTCCTGACCTGCTCCAGCTGCAGGATGAAGGGAGTGGCTGCAAGGGGTGCCAAGTTCAGCTGGGAACAGTGGTAGCAGTGGGTATGTTTCCTCTTTCTGCACCTGATCTCTGCTGCCTCCCCTCACTCCATGCTCACCAACGTCAAGGGGGCAGGTGTTGGAAGGAGAAACTTACCCTGAGTACCACTGCTGTCCGTGGATGATGCGGGCACAGGGTGAGTCCCAGAGCTGCTCATGCCTTGCTTCAGCTAGGGGCTTCAGCAAACAGCTTTGCAGAGTGGCCATGGACAGCAGTGGTGGTATGAAGGTTCCTCCTTCCAGTGCTTGCGCCCCTGGCCAGTGGGGGACACAAGGTGGGCTGGGCAGGGAGCAGGTGTGGAAAGGAGGAACCTGCATCTGGGGCTCCCCCCATGTCCAGGTCAGCTAGGGACAGTGGCAGTGCTGTTGAGTGTCTCCCCGCTTCTTGTGCCTTCTCCCTGTCTGGTGTCCCAGGATAACTCTGGGGCTCCAGCCAGGTCTTGCTCCCACCACCCATGGGCTGAGAGCCACATACCCTTCAGGAAATCCTAGATCTGTTTGCTGGTGGCTGATGCCAAATATATCAGATTTTGTCACAAAAATTGCTTAAACTCTTATGCTGGACTGTTCAGGCAGCAAAAAAAAAAAAAAAAAAAAATCCTGCAAATCTTCATAGATTCATTTGTTTTGGGTGAGAGACAGCTTGGTTTATTCTGGCTATTTTCTTTTGTTGATTGATTGAATGGTCTCCTGAGGGGTGGCATTGTTAGTTAATTCATGGCGAGAGGCAAAGACTTTTTTGGTGATATCTCTTGTTGGAAAACTGTATACTTGGAAAAAAACGTTAGACAAGCTTTTGGACACAAAGTGCCTTCCCTCATATTTTGTGAAGAAAATCACTCTGATTGCGATGGGACTGTATGCAACAAAAGGGCAGGATATCATCTTGGGGGAACAAATGTAACATGAATGCTATTCAAGTTTCAACCAATAGTGCTATCTGAGTTACCAGAGATGTTGAAAGAACAATGACACAATCTGTACTCTTGATCTATATTCTTCTGGGTTGGGGAGGCATGCTGGATTCAGCGCTAATGGAAATGGTAAAATGCCTGTCTTAAGGAAGAGAGGCTTCTGGGCTTTCTTAAAGAAGCACTGCTATGATCCATAAGCTATCATTTGATGTTGACACTCAAGGTTACATCAGTAAAAGGTTGTAGTTAAATCATTTTCATAGTATCTAGACACTTTTCATTTCTCTGACATTTTCACACTTGATATTCAACTAAATATGAAAAAATGACTGATTTAATACACTAGTTGATATTATCCTTTTGCTGATGGATGGATGGTAGGTGTTAAGGTTGGTACCACTGCTTTCACAATAGGCTATTGTGCCTGTAGATCTCTGGAGTTGATCTCTTATCACTTGAAGCGATCCTAAGGTTATCTCATGTTGAGTTCTACCGGTTTCTAGTTTGTCCTCTTTCTCCAATGTACTACTGATGCCTGAGTTTCAGTGTCTTCAGTAAATCTGACTGGAAAATGGGATGATTTTTTGTGAATGTTTTATTCTTGATTCACCCAGCTGGCCGGTTTTGGAAACTGCAGAGATATGCAAGTGAGCCCTACTTCATGAGTAGTTCATAAATTCATCAGAGGTATAAACCTGTTGTCATTTAGGCTAGGGACAAACATTCAAAAAGCCTGAGCCTGAATTGATTCAATCTTTGCAGGTTAGTCTAACCTGAGTAAGCTGAATCAGTTTGTAACTGAACAGACATCCCCTCTGGACTTAAAAAATGCAGGCACATGCCTGCAGTGGCTCAGACTAGAATCTGGGGTAGGGTGGGGGTGCTAAAGCATCCCTCCCTTCCCTTGTACAGTGTTGAGCTGAGTGGAGGGGGGCATGGCCAGGCCCTGGCAGGATGCTCTGATCAGGGAAGCCCCCCCGCCTCCCTTGCTGGTCAGTGTGGGAGTCAGTAAGGATTTAGTTACACAGCAGGGAGAATTTATTACCCCTTCAGAAAAACAAAGGATCTCTCATTAGTTTAAGCTCTTCTTAGAAAACTTGTTCCAAAGAATGAATGGAGAGACATTACCAGCTACCTGTTGATTAGCTCCAAAAAGCCCTAAGCAGCACTGTCTTGTCTGCCTTGTCTCCCACAGCATGGATGTAGCCAGCATGTGGTATGCTAGCTAATCTGAGAGGTGTCTGTATAAAACAGAGGGGACAGGGATCCCTGCTTTAGCAGGGAGTGGTGCTGGGGGAAGCAGGAGGAAGCCCAGCAGATGCCCTGTACTTGCAGTCTCTGTCGGACCTGAAGCCAGGGAGCAGAGGGGAGGGTCCAGCCCTGCTGGGTTGGAGCAGAGAGTAGAGCCCCACCCACAGTTGCAAAGCAACTGGGATGCTGAAGGATTCTGATTCAACTTAAAGCAGGAAGGGGTCTGGAACAGACATTGCATAAACCGGTTTGACCCAAATCAGTTAAGCCTGATGCTACATTTAACCAGGTTTATCTCAAACTGGTTTCAGCCATTTTCAAACCAGTTTATGTGCACTGAACATCTGTTACAGGTTTAAATCAGTTTCTGATCACTTAAACCGATCTATCTGTAATGGCTGTCTCTGACCTTAGGCTCCAGGCCTGAACAGTTCTAAGCAGAAAACCCTACAAGCAACAACACCTGAGGGCACTGGGATGAAATTAATACTGTTAATGTTTTGTTAACTCATAAATAAAGCCAGAGTGCAAGAAGAGAGTAGATTTGAATTTTAAAAAAAAATCTGTTAATTGTTGTGGGAGAGGATGGGAACATCCCTCAATGAGTTTGAGCTCCTTTTAAAGGCATACAGTCCTTTCTCTTTAGTTATCCCTGTTTAAAAACCCTCCAAGCTAGTGGGTAAAAATAAAGGCTCAAGCTTGTTTCCCAAACAGAATGAGGAATATCAGTAAAAGCCACCCATTCTTTTCAGAACAGCAATGCATGGCAAGTTACTCATGATTCATCTCCAGTCAATGGAGCAGTGGCATAACAGGGTATCTCTACACCTTGGGCAATACTGGCTGCTGTGCTGCCAGATGTTGTTGGTACATCAAGCTGGGAGCTGCAGTGGTAGCTATTTTTGTGACCCCAGTTCAAAGTGGTGTCTGGGCCTGCTACCCCAATCATGCCCCCTCAGCTATAGTACTACAGAAGAACGTCACTCTGAAAAATCTGTAACTGAGCATACTGCACAGTGACTATTCTTCTGGTTTGTGCCAGACCATTGAGTTCTTGCATTTTTGCTGGACAGAATTGAAAGTATTCACCAAAGGTGATTACAAAAAAAAACAAACAAACAAGAAATCATTCATTCATTCTGCTTTGAAAAGGCCAACTCTTTCCTATGCTGTTTTACATGCATTTGTAAGACTCAGAACAAAGGCTGGAAAACTGCAGTTGTATTTTCCTGCCATGACTTGTAAATGAAGGTTAATAACATCTTTGCACTAACCACAATTTTTCAACACAGACATCCTGATGAATTATAGGAAAAATATATTGTAATTGCTGACCTATATGCAAAACCCTCTAGCAAAACTAGTTATCAGCATTGTGCTGTCAGCAAAAGATTTTTTTCCCTGATTAGAACGTTCCTCTAAAGACTGACATTTGCTAACAGAGAGAATAATACATTCCCATGGAGACTTGGGATTTAACCTTGAAAGAATCTAACATGATTGAGCAGATAGCTATCTATACATCTCTACATATCTCTAGGTAAATGCAGAAAAGAAAAAAAATCCTTTTTAAAATAAAATTTTGACTTTTATTTCCATACAAAAATGTCAATAGAGATATTCTCATCTTAGCTTAAAGCAAGGTACAATATCTTTGCTGACAGTACATTTACCCAGAGAGTTACTTTATGATAACAAATATACTATTCAAATTGTCAGCAAAGCTACAATGAATTAACTTAGCACAATTCAAATGGACTTTTGGCATAACATCAATCAATTATGCTTTTCATGATGCTCCTGGGCTAATAACAAAGACTACAATACAGAACTATTTATTTTATTTAGCATCCTTCAAAGAAAGTATCATAAAACAGTGCAGAAAGAGTGACTCCAAGGCAAAATTTAAACAGGGGAAATGACTCACTAGCTACAAAGAAGAGAGAGAATGTTTCACACAGATGGGGTAGCAGAGAAGACATAGCAACTCCAGCTATGAAGATCCAAGTGGAGTGGACCAAGACGAGAGCTGAATACTAAATGGCAAGCAGGAAATCAATTTGAAGTGTTGATACAGTAGGAATACAGAAAAAGGAACCTCCCTCGTTATCCAGTCAAATACCCTTACTGTCCTAGGCAACCCTATCACATAATCCTATTCAGAAATTTATCAAGCCTCATCTATTGTCTATGCTCTATGTCACAGCTGTCAGACACAAGCAAATCAAGGCCTTTTACGTGGCAAAGTGAGAACACTACTATAGTTTAAGTAGTATGCATACAAGACAACAGACTGAAACAAAGACGGGGTTCCCTTATAAAAATATTACAGGATGCTACAGTAATGGCTCTAAAAACTATGGTAAAGGCAACAGTAACCATTATGTTCACACCGTAACTGTTAAATATTTTATGAGGATATTGCAAAAACAAAAAATGGAACTTTGAAAGGGATTTGATGCTAATGTAAGGAAGATGAAGTAATATTTAGCACACTAACATCTAAGTGAAGTAACTGTGCCTGATTATATTTTAAGGAATCCTATGACATCAGTCATAAGATATACAATTACATCATGAAAAATTAAGGCCTTGATTACAGTACCCCTGATACTGGTAAGGAGTTATTCCTATATGTCGTACTTATAAAGTCAGTGCATCTACTCATAATCAGGCCCTAGAAAAAAAATAAGTCATTTTGCTTTCTTTCAAACCCACTCAGCTATACTGGATTATAAAGTTTTATTTGAATTTAATATTATGGCATTCATGTCTGACTTCTGAGGCACTAGCAAAAGAATCAGAGAAAGAGGAAAAACAAGAAAAACCCTAGTGAAATGGAAGGGATTGGGTAGACTGAAAAGATATATAAAAAAATGAAGTATTATATGTATATAATTAATGTTTCATTACTTATAAAATTCTTGTTGAGTAAAATACACATGTCCTTTAGTGTTCTTTTTCACATTGTTTCATCAGTACAGACTGCTTTAGTAAAGAAAAACTAAAACATATGAAAATACTTAAATAACTGTACATTTAGGTATGTTATTGCCCTTTTTGATTGATGATGTGAGAGTGCACACCTCATTGCAAAGTAATGCTTTTAACTTAAATCAATTTTAAGTGCACATGTTTTATGCATTTATGCTCAATAGTTTGAAAAAGCATTTCCTAGAAAACAGTGCTGCCTTTAAACTATCCAGTATACAAGTCACCAGAGATGCCTGCACGTCTCAGCCAGCGAGCATTTACTTCTATTGTCTTGAAACTGCTACAAGTTTAGGGCTCACAGGGCTGCTGTAGTCTTAATGAAGCAGTTAATGATGTGTGAATTATAGATCCTGACAGCCCCTTTAATAAAATCAACAGGGCTGCATCCACAGCCTACCATGGCAGACAATATAAGTAATGCCAATACTGTCTGCTTAACATAATGCAGTATCTTTAAGTAAAGCGCCATTCTTGCATGGCTGTACTGAAAATTTCTAGTCAACGCAAAAAGGAATGCGAGCAATGAAGAACACAGTGATACACGTGACACTTCATTTCTTTCAGTCTGAGAAAGCATTGCATTAGCTACAGGGTATTCACAAATGACGCAAAGTATTATTCACTGTTATTATAACTTAGCTTTTATTGAGATCCTCCACTGAAGTAAAGAACAGCATAGTGGACTTTAGCTATCAAACGTTTGCTGAGTTTTGTTTGTTGTTCTTGAGGGCACATTAAGGCTAGAAACAGGTGTACATTTTTAGTAGGGCTGTACGAACCTTTGGTTGCTGATTCGATTTGGTGGATATTCGGCCCAATTTGGTGGCTGAATCACTGAATCCGAATTCAATCAGGAGACCCTTTAATCTCTCTGAATTGAATCAGAACCCTCCAAATCGATTCGGAGAGATTCAGAAAGATTCGGGGATTTGAATATAGACACAGCTTTAAATGTTTTTTCTACATACCTCAAGGTACCAGGTGGCTTGTGAATGCTGCGATGCTGGGACAGATGGCACCTGGTACCTCAAGGTATGTAGAAAAAACATTTAAAGCTGTGTCTATGGCTGAATCTCTGATTCTCTGAATCAGCATCGGCTCACTGTCCCCTATTCAGGCCAAATCCAAATTGAATATGGCCTGTTTCGCACACCCCTATTTTTTAACAGTGAAAATGTTTCAAGAATTTCTGAGAAATTTCCACTGTTAGACATTTTTCTGAGAGAGGAAGCAGATAGGCATTCAGCTTGCAGTTCCCCCCTCTCCCCTGTTCTCTGCACCATCATCAGACTGGGAGATCAAGGATATATATGCAAGGAAGAAGAATTAAATATGTGTGTAGGATATTTGGTAGGACCAGGAGTAGAAGAAAGTAGGAACTGAAAGAGAAATTAATTGTTTTAATACAAGCACTGTTTAAACTAACACATGAAAGTTGACGTTGAACTTCTGGGCCCTGACTGAATGGTTTCTTTATGCCTACCTAAGCAATCCAATCTGTTTTTCTTGCTTTGTGAGGGGTAATCGTATAAGTATTTAGCAATAGCGAACTTTACCAGAACTTAACATTCCATTTTTACCACTCCATCTTCACATGAGCTGAGCAACCCTACTCAAGTTTAAAGCTGCTGTTGACAGTACTTTATATCAGATATGTTAAGCACAGTGGGATCTTTGGAGTGTTAATTTGCATATTAGTGCTTTTCTAAATTCTGCATATTTCATAGTTATGCTGCCATCTGCGTTTGGGGAACAAAATGAAGTGTTTGTATGAGCTAGTGAATGTCCTCTGTTCTTTTTCCTTTCCTTTACTATGTTATCTGTTAACTCAGATCATCTCCAGAAATTTCAGAACCCCTTTCACCAAATTGACTCCAGCTGTCTTACAAAATATGGACCTGAGTTTATATTTGGAGCAAATTTTGAGGAGAAACAAGGGCCAGAGGTATGATCCTCTCCTTTCCATAAGATATACACTCTTGGGACAGGGAAAATAACTTTGTTTGTCCTTTTTCCTTTTCAAACTAAGCAAACCTAACTCCCAATTAAGGGATATGGTCTGGGGAGGGGAGGAGGAGGAGGAGGAAAGGAGCCAAACTTCTTCTAGGGGCAGACAAGCAAATAAAGAAAGTACTTATGTCCAGTTCCCTTGAAAAAGTAATGTGTTAAAGTGTTGAGATAAGGGGCACATCCACACATGCAAGCACATGTGCTTTCAGCAGCTCAAATAGAAGTGGTGCAAATTTGAGCTGGGGCTTTTTGCCTCAGCGCACGTGCTTGGACATGTACTTTGCTGTGGAGCAAATTGTGCCACCTGGGGAAAAATAACCCTGCCTGGCTCCTCTTGGATCTGCAGCTAGGGGGAGCTAGAGCCCAGGGCCAGCACCTGTGATGGCTCCAACAGTGTAAAAAGCTGCCCTGCCTTGGCCCAATCAATACAAAAAGCCACCCTGGCAAGTAGCTCAGGGCTACTCACTCTCTGGAGCTTCTGGGGCCCAGCCAATTGTTACCTGGGGACACTACCCCATGTTCCAGCTGGACTGCTGCAGCTGTCCTGAGAGTTCCCTGCATCCTCTACCCACTGCAGCAGTCTGGCAGTGGGGGCTGCTGCCTAGCTGTGACCTGCTATGTACCTGCCAGACCTGGATGGGGACTGCAGACAGTAGAGGCATCTGCCCCTCTGGGCCAGCTGCCAGCAGGCTGTGGCTGCAGAGTTGGCCTCTGTGCAGCACTACTGCCATGTGTGCCCCTGCCCGACCATCTGGGCAGCTATCACCCTGAAAATGTTCTGGGTGTGGTGGCCTGCTTTGAACTGTCAAAGCATGTCTTCCTGGCCCCATTTGGCCAGGAGGTCAGCCACAGCCAGCTGGGTCCAAGGTGCCAGCTCTGAGCAAGCAGGATTCTGCCACTCCCTAGCATGAATTCTGGTGTTCCCTATTGGAAAATTGAAAAATCCCTGCTTAAAAAAAATCCCAAAGTCACTCTGTAAAATACCCCAAAATCCATGTTCCTCCATAATTAAAACAACAACCACTATAGAGAGAGAGACAGACAGACAGACAGACAGACACACCGATCAGTTGGGCAATGTTTTATTGATATATCTACAATGTTAAAGCAATTTGGAAGCCTACCAGTGTCTCTATCATAATAATAAAGTGAACTCTAAATACATGTTTCATGAATTCATGAATACATGACTATATATTTTGCTGCCCCACACAGGAGAAACGGCCCCCCAACAGGGGCTACGGTCCCCCAACAAGGGCCAAATGGCATCTGTAGGGGCTACCTCCCCACCAAGCCCCACTGCCTGCTCCCCCAGATCCCCCCCAATGGCTGCCCTGCCCAGCCCCATCCTCCACTTGCACCCCCAGGCCCCATAGCTGCCCCCCCAACCCCAGGCACCGTCACTTTAAAAAAAAATAAAAAAAGGGGAAAAAAAAATAAAAAGTCTCTACTTATTCTAGAAGCAGGGGCTGAGGGGGCTGGGGGCCTCCTGGCAGAGCCCCTCCTGGGCAGCTCAGGACAGGAGGGCCCAGGCTGGGGTTGCTGGGGCTCTCCCTCTTCCCCATGCTGTGCAGGCAGGGCCCCAGTGACCCTGACAGCAGCTGAACTGCCAATAAGTGCTGGAGTTTGGTTTTTTTGGTTTTTTTCCTGGTTGGGATGCTGGGCTCATGGGCCAGGGATTGGGGGCCTCAAGGGGCTGGGGGGGATGGGCAGCACAGGGAT
>NW_017729024.1:4415016-4421089 GCF_001723915.1 Gavialis gangeticus | reverse complement strand
CCAGGCACTGCTAGGATCAGGGGGGCTTGGAGGGCAGGTGGGGGATGGGGCCAGGCAGGGCTGGGGGGGCTTGGAAAGGGGACCCCATAGTCCCCTCCTCCAGCCCCCCTGACCCCTGACTTACTGGCAGTGGAGCCCTGGTGCTGAAACAGCTGCCCCAACCATAGAGACGCTCTGGCAGCCAGAGTATTTCCATGGAGGACTCAGCCTCTGGTTGCCTCAGGGCATCCAGGACTGTACCCTACCATGTTGTTAAACTTTTTTAACATAGGGATTTGAGACAGGGCAAGAGGCACATGTGCACTTGTCTGGACATGGCCAATGGTGTCATATCTACAATAGACTTAGTTTCCTAAAATGCTACCACCAATGCAGTTAAACAAAGAATGAAACCTGCTGGTGTTAAAGCATCAGCATTTGATCTCTAATGTTGCCTCTGTGAAATGCTACCACTTGTGGTACCGATAGTGCTACAAATTCTAGGGGGAAAAAACCCTGGTAAATTAATTGTCTTGGAGAGGTTACTAATCTATTCTCATCTGTAATGCAGATGACAATTAGAGAAAAAAAGAGTTACAAATCTCATTCTGATGGTCAGATTTTTCCACTCCAGTGCATATCAAGCAGTGCTATATTTTGTGAATACTGCTAAATTTGGTGGAATTATGAAATACAGAAAAATATCCAGAATAAGAACAGAATCAGGGGGCACACGTACACAAGTTGCTAACTGTGCAGTAGCTTCACAATACTGCAAAGTAGTACATCATAGCACAAACAGTATTATTAGGCTACTGTGCAGTAGTGTCACTGAAAAGGTAACTCTGGTTACTACGCATTTATGTAGTACTTGATTTTATGAGTACTAAGTTAAATGTGCAGTAACCACAGGGCATTAATGAACACGTAGATGTGCCCAGTAGCAACAAATATGAACCCATGCATTAAACTCCAACCAAGTTCAGCATTTTTTTGAATTTGTAAATTATATGATTTGCATATTGTTGCTAATTTGTTGTTTATATTTTCCAATTTCTGAATCACTGTGTGTTTCCTGATTTTGGTCAGAAACTTAACGAGACTCCCAAATATGAAACCAGGCTGTTGAGTTTGGAAATCAATGTGTGATCAAGTCTTTCTTGTGTTACAGGTTCCTAGTTTCTGTGGGCTAAAAATAAAAGAATAGCAACCTGGTTTGATGTTTCCCTACTAATGAACATCAGACAGGACTCTGAAAAAACCTGGGATCTTGGGGCACTTCTGTGAGTTAAACTTCAAGCCTTTTGAGGTTTGCTAATAGCGAATAGGAGTCCCTTGGCCTTTTCAACTACTCGTAAGTCGGCATTACTTTGGAGGATGAGAGACTATTAAATGATACAATGCTAAAGTAGAAGGGTTAATATTAATGCTAATACAAACTGTGCATTAGGGATTCCTAAATCATATTACATATTATCTAATTGAAGAGAACACTGTTCCCCCGCCTGTTTTTAAAAGCCTCTTTAGATAATAAAAGTAGTTTTCTTCTGTTTTAATTTGCAGAAAAAATAATCATTCTATTAGTAACTGTTGTATTTGCAAATTAAAGAGATGGCTTCAAAGTTGAAGATAGTGAATATGATTATAAAAAGTTAATATTTTATGATCAGAATACTAAGATCTAAATGGTGATTAATAGCTTTCATATCCCATGAAAGATGCTGGAATTCATTTTTAATATGCAGTATGCTTCTAAGGTTGGCATGGTTGTTTTTGTTTTGTTGTCGTGGGAGGGATGCCAAACAGGAGTGATATGGCATAGGGATTTTTAACATAGCATCTCAGTGGTCTCAGAGCAGTCCACAGTTCAGTTAGATACTTAATTGGATCCAGAGCTAGTGAAAATTGGCATAGCTCCATTGGAAGTCAATGGAAATATTCTGATTTATGTCAGTTGAAGAGTTCATCCTTAAAATTCACTCAAAATCTTCTACATAGGACATCTCAGAGGAACATACTGACAGCTCTTTTCACAGTAAAATGATTTGATCAGAGCTTTAGATGATTCTCTTTTTCTAATTCATATGTTGTTTTTTTTCCAGGAAACACTTGACTGGTTTCAGCCAGTAAATTGATCTATAGGGCTGTTGATATTTCAGGAGTTTACAACAAGCTGAAGTCATTATAAAAACTATTCAAAGTTGAGCATTTTTCATTGTCAGATGGGGTTTTATGTAAGTAACAATAGTCAGAAAAAACAAATTCATGACTGCCATATTTTAAAAAAAAACATGGCATTGAAATAGCAGCAGTGCTATCTAAAGGTCCAATGATGCAAGGTAAAATAAATGGAACCTACAAGGCAGTGCTGATCACCCTGCTGAATTCGCCATTTGTTGTATTACTGAATGTTCTGAACAAGCAAAATGCTCTAAAATGGCCTCAGATCCATACTTTATTGTTGTCTGGAGTCAATAGAAACTGTGACTTTTGAGTTTGAAATAATCAATAAATCAAATATAACATCACAAGTTGCAGAGCATTCCCTTGGAAATGTGCCTTATTTTTGTTACTACCATGTCACTTAAAACCAAGTTCTTTGTCTTTGGCTTGATGAGTAGGTATAAAAGCAATTCCGCAGCAAACTGTCAGATAAAGCAAACTCAATTCATGTCCTATAATGACAAGGTCATGCACCATATAGAACCACTTTTAGATTTGCTTTGACTAAGCTCAGATGAAAAAAAGCTTGTATCAAAATAAAAAAGAGCCATTGAAGGGTTTGGATGAGTCACATTCAGTCTCACCTGAGAATACATGTAGATAAAAGAAGGGAGCTTTGATGGAGGCACTAGTGAATTGGTTATGTTTTCATAATGACTTCTTTACATTATTGAATACAATGGGAACTTTAAGGCCAACTGCAATAACAGTTTCTCATGAAAAATTAACAAAGAATTTATGGAAATGTAGCAAAAGTCCCAAAGCAATTAGCTTAGATTTCTCTAGAGTCTGAGAAAAGCCTGGATAATTGCAAGCAGAAACTGCATAAAGTGGCTATTTTCATTATCACAGGATGCAGAAAGTCCATTTTCATCACAATGGGACATAATGATGTTAAAGCTAACATGGAGATATGTTTAAAAAGGTTGAGACATAGTTTACGAGATGATTTGATTTACATGACTTTTGAGATCCATATTAAAGA
The DNA here is from genome assembly GCF_001723915.1 of Gavialis gangeticus. NCBI lineage: Eukaryota > Metazoa > Chordata > Crocodylia > Gavialidae > Gavialis > Gavialis gangeticus. Next base: position 4,417,902 of record NW_017729024.1, on the reverse strand, counting down.
GCTTTCTTTAAGGGATGAGGGAGGTTTTACCTGGCACTGTATTTGCAAAGGCTTCTGCATGTTAGGAGGAAAAATAGATTACAGTTTCAGGAAGCTAATTGTATGCTGCCAGTAGGATACACAAGAATGAATTTAATTTGTCCTTGAATGGTAAAGAGCAGGATTTTTCTGTGACCTGGCGGAAGAGTATATGTCTGAAGACAACCATTCTTTATGTTTTTAGGTGTACTTATGACTTAAGAATAGGGTAGTCCTCTGCTAAGTAGCTCCACACTGGGGAAGGTCCGGCACCTTTTGTCTGAGGAGTCATCTTTCAAATCTTAAGGTCTGATCAAATCAAACCTTAATATGGCTTCTAATGGCACCTGAAAAACATGCCCTCAATGTTATGCATTTTTGTTTGCTTTGTAAATTATTTATGTATATTTTCTTTTATTTTACTCTTATGTATGTGTAAGCACTCTCAGTCATCTAAAAATTCCTCATATGAACTGGAAAGCTGTATTCTGGTTGGTTGCCTGCACTAAAATCATTTATATTACACAATGTAAACAGCCTTTCATAATCATAGAAGTCCTTTACAATGTCACTCACATTGATCTGGATACTGTTTCCATCTAAGACTTCAATAAACAGGTGTAGGTACAGTTTTATATTATGGCACTGAATAATTTCTGCTTCATTAAGGTACAGCTTTACAGTCCTTATACAGGCAAACTACCATTGCTTGCAATGGGATTTTAGTTACACTGTCAGGCCTTACATATTCTCACAACTGGGTATCATAAATAACATTTGTACTAGGTGTTACAAAGAAATGTAATCAGCATATGTCAGAAGTAGCTGCACTAAGACATTTGAATCAGTGCAAATGTCTAGTGTAACCAAGTGTCTGTCATTTTGTATGTTAGTTTAGTGGTTTTTCTCACTGCAACACTGGTGCAGTGTAGCTGCACCTGGGGCTAATTTAAGTCCACCTTGCCATAGAACAAATGTGGCCTTGCATTTATTGGTGTGTGACAAAAGACATTTTACATAGATCAATTCTGCATAAATTACATTCTCCCCTTGATAGCCTCTTCTATCAATGAGAAACCAAAACAAATCAAGCATTTTTATTTGGGAACAATTAACATGTTCTGATTTATAACATATTCTTCGTTCCTCATTATTTATACATAATAAGTATGGGTATATATACAATCAGGTATATGCACATTTATTTATATGTGTTTGCTTATAATTTTACAGGTTCAAAAGTACCTAACATTGGGCATGACTACGCATTCATTAATGTACCTTTACTATCGCGCATTAAGTTTAGTACCTCTAATATGAAGTACTACATAAAAGCACATTAGCCCACACTAACGCGCAGTAGCAAAGGTGAACTTTTTTTCTGACGCTTAATGTGCAGAATATTGCTTAATTCTGCAATTGGTGCACTAGCATTGTTTTTGCTGTGGCACACTAATGTGCAATGGAATAAGCTACAGCACATTATGGCATATTGTGTAAATGCACCCATTATGTAGCAAACTATATTGTGCTGTCACAGTCAGCAAATTCTTAAATAGTACTTAATGAATAATGTTTACAGGCAATGCTTAGGACATTTTACACTTCTTAATGTTCTGACATTTTTTCTTAAGTGTTTTGCCTTAAAAAGAACCCCACAACAACTAAAATGACCAGAAAACACAATTGTGTTCACTGAGGCAAGCAGTTGCTTGATACTCTTCCTAGTATGAAGTATTGACATTAAACACCCTTGGATCTGAAAGTTCTGGATATTTTAGATACCAGTAGGTCAAATACAGTTATTGCTCCAGGGCTAGTTTAGAACTGCTTGTAACATGTTTTGATTTACAGATTATCAATTCAGCTGAGCAGCGGAGGAACATATTCGGGGAATCGCATAAACAAATACATTCAACTGTACTGTGGATTAAACTAAAGTGACACATTTATTTAAAAATCTGCCTACTACTTGTCCTCATTGATTAAATGCCCTTAAGAAAGTGAGTCTGATGAAATGGAAGCCATTAAGATTCAGCACACCTCCTCCACTCCTTTTGATGGTTGACACATTCCCTAGAGTGGGAGATTGGACGGCTGATAAGCTAACACTGAATTATAAGCACTTTGTGGAATGTCACCGGCAAATGAAAGATCTACTGTTTTGCTTGCAAAGCAACAGTATGCCTTAACAGCACAAAAATGGACATGGTGCAGAATTATTTCATTCTTTGTGCTCAGAATATAAATGACTATATATATCATGCATGCATTTTATGGCAGAGATCAGCTAATAGCGCAGCACAGCTTGTTCTGAGGTACAGTATCATTGATCAGGAAAATAGAAGTGTCTGCCTAGGACTTTTTCAATGTTGTCAGAAACCCAAACAAGCATGGTGTGATATCTCCATTGTGCATGCCAGGAAGTGATTTTCTGAAGCTGGGTTAGGGAACTCAGGAAGGGCAGGGAAAAAGCCTTTTTTGGTCCTAGCTACACAGCATTCAAACTGATTGTGGCTAAACATTAGAAGGGCCATGAGGACTGAGTGAAAACATTTTACAGTAGTGTACTCCTTTAACAAGAACTGGAGTAAATTCTCACTTGTGGGATGTCTCTGCACTCTTGCTGCCACTTAGGATCTTACCTAAAAAGAGGGTGATTCCTGCAGTCATACATAACTTTACTGGTGGAGGTATATGTTTACAAGTAAAGGTATACATGAACTGTGGTGCTGGGTTTCCCTCCCCAGAGAAAGGGTCCCAAGTGTCACGGTGGAACCCGAACGAACAGGCTGGGTCTAGCGGCGGTGGAGTTCTGAGTGACACGGAAGCTGGATGTCCCTTAATTGAATAGGTTTATTAACTTAC
>NW_017729024.1:4403207-4414790 GCF_001723915.1 Gavialis gangeticus | reverse complement strand
AGGGGGCTCACTAGCCTTTTATCAGAATTTGGTAGCCAATCAGAATGTATACTCCACAGAACTTTCTAGTCTGATTATATAACATAATTGGGCATGCGCACTGTTATCCTCTCTCACACTGGGCATGCGTCTGACAGGGAAACTAGGTCACCCTTGAGTGACAGGCCCATAGGTCATGCAAAGGCCATGTGCAGGGCCTGTTACTATGACGCTTACAAGAGAGCCTCTGCACTGGCAGCACTCACAGAGCAAATTTCCAAGACATGTGGCACCAGCCAGACCCTGCTTCCTTTCAGTTTATTTATTTAGCATATATGCAGTTAAAGCATATTGTTTCAGCCATCTTAAGGCAATGCCATCACCAGTGTGAAGAGCTTGTAGGCCACCAGATAGCATTGTAAATGGACATGAGTCAACAGTGCAGGACATGGGTTGAACTGGTCCTTTTAATAGAACTCCTGGTGGCTCTGTTCTTACCCTGGCATACCCTGCTTGGTGATTTAGTTTACTGTGCAGTTCTTGTTCAAAAAGGATAGGTAAACCTCGTGTTTACTTGTAGGTCACTTGTAGGTTGCCAGTACATCTCTGATGTTTTGTCGATCACTAGTCATTAGATTAGACATGCTGCTGTATTTTCATGGTAGTAGGTTAGTCCAGGTAGGTTGGGCTCAGCTATTATGAAATAGTATTCACTGCCACTCAGGCTGTCATATTTAATGGAAATATTTTGGATTGCAAATCCATGATTTTATACTTACCAGTAGATACTATTTGTAATACCTACTAACCTAGGAAATATTAAGGCCCCATTGTGCTAAGCACTGTATAAACAGTGGCTAAGAGACAGTCCCTTTTTCAAAGAACTTCAGTCTAAATACACAAGAATGAGGACAACGTAAGGGCTAAGGGATATAACAGACCAGCAGAACAATGATAATGGAGTTATGCAACCATCATGGCAGTGGCATAATTTGGTGTGGGGTTGCTATTGTTTCCTTTTTCTTAGGGTGGGGTTTTGTTGGAAAGGGATTAGTTTAGCCGGAAAAAAAAGGAAGGGAAGAGGGGACACTGAAGGGAGGGGCAGTGAGTTAGGAGACAGGATGAGAGAAGAAATTTGTTGGAGAGGGGAGTAGCACTGAAAGGAACTCAAGAGGCTTGGTGTGGAGACTGGAGTTAAAGAGGCAAACAGCAGAACGTCCGAAGTCAAAGAAAGATCAGAAACTGATGACTTCATCTAGTGGAAGCTATCCACCTGAGCTTCAGTGGGCTCATTCCCAACAATTTCATTATTCCTCCATTTCTTATGGCAGAGAAGTGGTGGGAAGCATATAGACACTAGAGCTTCAGTGTAAGGGTTCTTGATCCAGGGATACAAGGAAGGGAGGCAACTCCAATGAGGTGTCAACTCCTTAACTCCTCCCCACATGGTGCAGCTGTAATTAGTATGTTCTGTTAAACATGGAGTGCACAGTTAAGCTGACATATATACATAAAATTTTCCTTCTTCCTTACTGCTGTAGCTGGAGATTTCCTTCTTGAGTATCCAAATGTCAAACTTGCATCCCAGAAAGGTCTGAAGACAATCCCAGTACTTATTTCAAAAGAAATGTGTCTATTTCTTGCAGCTGTATCTCACTGCTTCTAGATAGCATGTTTGATGCTGCTGATATCAGGGAAGTATAGAATATAATTTTTTAAGGCAATCAGATAAACAACAAGGGCAAGGAAGCTCTATTTGAGTCTAGTGGGTGGTTTAAAAATAATCTTAGTACATTACCTTAACTTATGGGGGCTTGACACCCAAAATTGGACCTTCTGGAGAACAACCCACTACCGCTGTCATTAGTATTACTAATGTGTTAATGTATATTCATCTGGTAGCAAGGTAAACCTTTAAAGAAACCTTATATGATGCTTCAACAGCAATGTTACTAAACATAGAAATTTCTAAGAGAGAGTTTCCACTGCTAGTGCCGTTTCTAATTTAACAGCTGTCATGTGAATGATTAAAATACATTACAATGAGTTTAGAGTAGCAGCTAGTGGTAGCTTGAAAAGCACAGATTAACCCTGTCTAAACCTTGAGGCTTCAGTGTCTAGGAGTTACTGGCTTGTAATAACCGTATGTATTTATTCCTTTTCTGTAGAAGAAGCAATCTATTGTTATAAAAACAGATAGGGTACGGCAGCCTGCAAGACTTCCGTACTGTATGTTCTACATTTACCTTTTATGTTTGACTCTGTTAGGAAAAACCTGTTAAATACAAAGAATCCAAACACAAAAAGAAAAAGAAAATCTATTGCCATGCAATTACTTTCAAGAATCACTAGAATTTTCTGCTTTCGTGTGTGGCCCATATTATGTAGTCTGTGGCATTTGATCCAAATGGTCTTTTAACACAACACCTGGCTTTGATAAATCTGTAAAGTTCAAATAGCCAAGACTGATATATAAAGTTGTTTCTGATTCTATTTTCCTCTATTTTATTCTTCCTTACTTTTGTGTGGTTTTACTGTTATATGTATCCTCTGCCAGGTACAAAGTAATGTATTTCCAAACTGGGAGCCTCAGGCCAGATATATTATGAAATGACTTTTTTATTTAGGTCCTTTGACAGTGACAGTCAACTCATATTGCTATTTAGTACCTTTAATGCTAATCAGGGTTTTTTAATCATCCAGTAGGAATGTTCCTATCATATTATTTATTCCTCTACAAAGTAAATGTGAAAATATTACGGGTGACATAGGAAGGAATTAATTAATTCACAATCTCCCTATTTTATTTTAGTATTTTAGGTCATTTACAGTTTATTCCATATAAAGAAGTTGCATTTTATGCCAAAATAGGTCTATTTGATAAAATACTTAGCAGTCTCGTATTGAAGAGTATGTTTCACATATAGTATAGTACATTTCTTATTTTTATAGAACTTGTTATAAATTTATGCTCATTCAGTATTGCTTAAAGGCACAACCATGTATGAGAGAGTATTTCATAGAGGCCATAGCCTCTCACAGTGTTCTTTAGAACAGGGATTCTCAGCAGTTTTCTTCCTGAGGGTCCCCTCCCAACACCGCCAACATGCTATACAAACTCCAAAGCCCACCTGTGCCACAATAACTGCCTAGCTCCCATAGACCACAGAATGGGGTGGGCCACCCAGGCCATGGCCCAACCAACTTTTAGCATGTTAGTTTATATAACTCACAAATGCATAATTGCCATTCCAGTTAAAACTGTATAGCTATTTTTTTAACTGCAAAGTTAGCTAAATCAACGTGCTAAAAGTGGCCCACCCCATTCTGTAGCTTATGCTGGCTCCCCAGATCTATCCACTGGGCTCCTGGTGCAGTGTCCAGGGCTCAGCAGCAGGGAGCCCCAGGGCCCCTTCCTCCTAAGCAACAGCATAATGCAGCCTTGCCTGCCCACCTGTAGTGCCACCTGCAAGATGGAGGCTGTGAGACTGGCTGGAGCAGACCTGCCCCCATGCCTTCCTCAGGACTTGCCTCTGCCCTAGGGGGATGAGGTGTCTCCTCCCCACACTGGGCCAAGCTGGGTGGACCCCCTGAAACCTGCTCAGGGCTGCTGATCCATGGTTAAGAACCACTGCTTTACAAGATTCTCATTCATTAGAACTTTTTGTCATCTACTTAACATGTCTCTCTATCCGTGTTAACTCCTCTGATAGCCTGTGATGATAGCCCGTGTGAATGCCTATGAAATTTTATTGCAACAGCTAAAGGTTCAAGGACAATTATACAGAGTAAATAGGGACAATACATAGTCCTCTTATGGTCCACGTGATAGCCGTCTAAATTACTTGAGTATTACTGATTTTACCAGACGTACTAACTCATTTAGGATCTGATCTAACATTCATTACAATCAATGAGAAGCTTTTCATTCTTTCAAAACCTGGATTTTTTTGATTCTACTCTGTTAAATGCTTTTTTTGCACACAAAGTCAGAGAGATGACAAATTGATCCAGTTTTCTAACTGCTCAATCCATATGGGTCAGTATATTTATTTTTTTTAAACACATCAGTATGTCAGGTATAATTTTAGTAAATTCTTGGTCATTCCAGTTAACTAAGTCTTTCATGGAACAATGTAGCACATGGAACAATGTAGACTGAACTCACGTAGTCCTAACTCATGAGTTTTTTGAGTTTTTAAATGATAAAGCATGAGTGTGAAGCAAATTTTTATTAAGATATTTCAAAAAAAGCCTAAGATTGAATTACAGCTTACTATAAACAGTTGGGTATATTTTATTATTTATAATGCAAGTTGGAAATTTTGAGAGAGCCAATAAAGAATCAACATAATTACATAAAATATTAATTATCCTAGAGCAATGTAAAGGTCGAACTGGAGCACAGCACTTAATGGGGCAGAGAGGAGAAAGTCATTTAGGAACAGAATGGAAACTTTAAAATAAATAATGACCTGAAAAGTGACAATATTTAAATGTATCATATTTTCCAAGGTAGGCACATGTTAATCGCTTGCATAAATATTGTACATGCCTAATAGAAGAATCTAAATTGGCAGACATGTGAAGATGAGATATTTGCCTATGCACCAAGCTGTATGGTCATTGAATGTTCACCTGATATTTTTATGTATGTGTATTTCAGGAGGGTTCATGAAAGTGCTATTACATGGTAGTATACACTGTAGTGATTGTTCCTAGTTTTAATACAGATTAGCAATTTTGCTTACAGTCTCTTATACATAGTATTACCCCTTCCTAGATGGCATCACACATGATATCATATTCTTAGCTAATGTGGCTGATACAAAGACTATATTAATATTTTAAAATGACAGGTGATTAAAAACTTTATTTTTAAAAATTGATCTCACAGTTTATTCCTGCTGAGAAGCACATAATTGAATCATCAAATTGTGGGGCTCAACAGTGGAAAAGGTTTATGGTAATGAGGGTCTTAGAACAAAGGGACTAAAGAAAGAAAGTTGATGAGGAAATGAAATAGCACTATTGGTACTGATATTGATTAATAGTTTTAAAACATGTTTAAAAGATGGTAGGGGGAAGGAAGAGTTTCAAAAAACAATGTAGTATTTGAAAGAGTTCTTTTCTAAAGTTATGTAATATGACATGTAATTCGTCACTAATGATTAGGAATCTGGGTTTTCCTTTCATTGTGGAAAAATGCAGTAAAACCTGGATTTTCTCATTTTAACAAGAAAAACACAGGAAATGGCGGGTTTTACTCTTGCAGGCTGGCAGAATTCCAGCCTGCAAGGGGCTAGAGGGAATGGGAGGAGGGTGATCAGTCAAGGGCGCCACATACATGTGCAGGGCCCAGAGGGCTATGGGTTGGGAGTGAGGAGCACCAGCAGGGCAGGGGGAGGTGGGGGTGCCTGTGGGTCAGGACTGAGGAACATCAGCAGAGCTGAGGGGCTGCAGCTTGGGAGTGAGGGGCAATGACATGGGCAAAGTACCAGCATATCAGGGCCACTCAGTGCTGCAAAGTTGGGGGGAGGTGAAAATAACCACAGCTGGACTCACATCCTGGTGAGCAGAGGGTCAGGGGGAGCTTTGATTTTCTGTGATAATAAACCCAAAATCAAATGCAAAAAATCATTGGTATTTATAATTTTTTAGAGTGTTTGAGGCACTGGTAGGCTTTAAAATTGCTTTAAAATTGTAAATATATCAATAAAACATCGTGTTCAACTGATACCTATATATACAGTGGTGTTTCATTTTAATGATGGAAAATCATGGATTTGAGGTTTTTTAATCAGATAATTTTTTATTTTTTATTTATATCAGAGAATTTGTAATTTTTAAACAGAGAAAATCCCTGCTAATGAATTCCATGGCTTAATTAAGATGATCAAATGATGGCCCAGCCATAAAATATACTAATTTTTGTATCACAATGGAATAAAATCAATGGGAAGTTCTAAGTGCTTAATACTTTTGCACATCAGAAAGCTGATTTAGGAACCAAGCTCTATTAAAAATCTTAGATAGGGTTCACATATCTTCTGTGATTTAATTAATAGATCATGGTCAAGAAAAACTTTCTACTCTTTAAGTTAAATACTAAAGATCCTGATTGATTAATATATTCACAGCAATTGAGTTAGGATAGCAACTTGTCCTTTTTTTTTTAAATTTTTTGTCTAGCTTAGTTTTAACACTCTTTTCTTACACCAGCTTTTATTTTACACACACACGTACACACACACGCTCGCACACACACATCCCTTTAGATGCATCAATGAGAGTCTTTCCATTGACTTCAAAGAGTTTGGGATTGGATCTTTTAATATCTTATTTTTAAGGATTTATATTAGGCAGTGTTTTATTTGCTTTATGAAATTATTTACTAAATAAACCTGAGACAGATATATACTGAAAATATAAAGTTGTGGATTATAGGATCATAGGATTAAGTAGGGCTGGAAGGGACTTCATGAGGCCATTTAGTTCAGCCCCCCATTGAGGGCAGGATTGTTCCTGACTAAGCAACCCAAGTCCTGTTGGTCCAGCCTGCTCTTGAAAATTTCCAGGGATCAAGATTCCACAACTTGCCTAGGTAGTCTGCTCCGCTATTTAACCACCCTCATAATGAGGATCTTTTTTCTAATCTCCAACCTAAACTTTCTCTGCTGCAGTTTGAGGCCATTGCTCCTAGCCCTGTTCCCTAGAGCCACAGAAAAGAGTTTATCTCCATGCTCTTTATTTGCCTTTCAGCTATTTGAACACTGTTATTAAATCCCCTCTCCTCTGTTAAGATAAATCAAGCACAAGCTTTTTTTAGTACAATGGTTCTCAACCTTTTTAGACTTGAGGCACCTCTTCATAGATTTGAGGTAGCTCTCACTACAATGCCAACTCTTCGCTTTCACTCCTTTTTGACTAGAGAAAAACAATAGAGCAATTCTTCTGTTACAAAGAACTTGGACAGCCCACAACAGATCAGAATGGCTTTAACACTATGGATTCCTGTTTGAAAACTCTGTATATATCTTATGAATCTTGTTTGCACACCTAAAAGTCTTAATGTTGTGTAGCACTCCGCAGCACCCTTGAAAGTCACCCTTGGTTGAGAATCACTGCTTTGGTACCATTCACTTATCATTACCATATCTTGTATATTTTCTTCCTTAAATACAGATTCACAATGTAATCCTGAGCATCAGAGCTAAGTAAATTGAAGTCCTGATCCTGTGATCTAATTCTTACCAGTTCCACTGAGGTTACAGAAGCACTATATGGGTTAGATGCTAACTCAGAGCTGGGAAAACCAAAATCAGGGTTTGGTTTGCTTCATCATAGAAACAGGGGATAGATAAAGATGAAGAGAAACTGTTAAACTGGAAAAGATGTATTCTCTAGTCCTTGTACATATTTACTTTTCGTTAATGTCAATTGATTAACTAGATAAAACCTACTCTATGGACGCATCTACATGTGACACGGCTATGGTGGCATAGTGTCCACAGGTGTCTACTCATGACCAGCAGCTACTTCGCTGTAGCAGCACACTCCCTTGTTATAGCGCCCCGCTACGGTAAGGTACCTGCTAAAAATAACTGTGTGCTGCACGTACGATGCAGAATGGATGGTAAATGTGCCATGTATTAGTACTCCCAAAAGAAAGTACTAAAGCATGGCGTAGTAACCACATTGCCATAGTGCAACGTGTAGACACGTCCTACGTTAACGTTAGTATCACTCCTATGGTACAGATCTCATTATGAGAAATGGATTGTTGTAGCTTGACCACAAATGATTTAATCCTCTAGGGGTTCTCATTTTATGCTAAGATTTTAATAATATTTTTTGTTGTTGATAATGCAGCAATACCTAATACTTTACTGTCACAAGCAATAGCAATCTTTGAAACATACGAAAACAAGGACCAGATGGTGCACTGGATCAGTCATGGGTTATAAAGCGTTTTCACCTGAAAGTCAGTGACTTGAATTTAGTCAATCTTGGCAACGGCCAAAGAGCATCTGCTCTGAGCAAGGTTAGATAACACAGTGGTAAAAATGCAGGCTGCTGGAGAACACCACTTCTCTCCTTGCTGTTTGGCCAACAGTGAGAGATTTTCCTAAAATACCGGAAGCCATTTTAGTACACCTCTGATTTTAGCCCCATATGTTTTAGTAAGGTCTGCCAGAAACTTGGAAACATAACAAAAGATTTCTATTTACAGTTTGTTCAATGGTGCCTTTTGTTTGATAGAGATCTCCAGAAACATCAAATCTGAAATCTCTTGTCATTTTTTTTGTCATTTTTTTTTAGGCATCTCTTTCTCCTAACCCTCTGGAATGATGGTTCATGGTTCTACATCACATCTTGGCTTACTGTAGCACCCAACTTTTCTTTATATCATTCATGATGTTTCTTATTAACAAATGTACAATGTATACTAATAAAAGATCTTAAGCAAATACTATATGCTGAGCATTTAAAAAGTACTAAATCAACTTATAGAAATAAGATTAATTAACCTAAACCTTATTGTAACCACTACCAAAAAGCAGCAACATATTGTGTTGTAAGTTTCTTAAAGTAAACTCATATGTTATATTATTTATGCTTACAAATGGCAACATGTAGAGCATATGCATCTGGGCAGAAGTTAAATTAAGTTTCTTTCATGTTAAGAATGATTGATGGAACAGATAAGAGGGCACTGCAGAAATCCGAGGATATATTCCAAATAAACTATGCTATACAATTAGCTATAAACCACTATCCGTTGTACACCAGGACATTATTTAGAAATGTTATACCATTATCTGCTAGAGAAAGGCAGAATCAATTTAGGTATTTCAAATATTGCTGAGGCTGGATTGACAATTACATATCTTATTATTAAGTGACATTATGTTTTTATAGGGCCTTTGTATCTATATGCTATCTTTAAGAAGGTAGTAACTTTTCTTCAAAAGCAATTTCTTCTGAGCTAAAGCTTAGCATAAAGGATTGGTCTCTGCTTATGAATGGCTGTTTTCAACTGTTTTGTCAGACGACCCTTTTTGTTATAGAAAGTATAGTATACTGCAATTTTGTGTCTTCACATGATTTCTTCCACACACATTCTTTTTTGTAGACCAAATTTGTAGTCTGCTAACTTGAATTGTGTACTTCAGGCATAGAAAAGTCCTGAACACCCCTAAAAATGTGCCAAAAAATTGTCATTTGGAAAGGAACTATGGCAAATATTTTCCTACTTCTATGTAATTGACTACCATAGCATGATTGCACCATTTAGGTATGCACCATTCTTAAGAGAGTTTTTTTGGAACTGCTTTGCCTCAGGGAGACCATCAGGAGATAGGCTTGACATAATGACTTGTTTTTCACTGTTTGAGGACATGGCTCATTCCTTCTCACAACATAAGCTAGCCACTGGGGTCACTGTACTGTGTGGGTAGAGCCCAAACTCATTCTGTTTACTCATCTTGACCCTTTTTGGAGTGCTCTGCACTGTGAAAGAACTTCAGCTTGAGCTCTGGGTTCCCCAGAACAGAAGGGCTGTATTTTTATCTGATTTATAAGCAGGTCCTGGAAGAGAAAAAGGTATCTTACTATCTTTACACTTACTATACCTCTTTGTAAAGACCAGGTAGAATTTGTCTCACAATTTTATTCTTTGAAAATCAGGTATTGTAGTAATATTTCAGGGCAACGTGGTGATTGCTTTAAATGAGCCCAGGTATAGCAAAAGGCCCCAATACCACTCAGTAACACACTGCAAAACATATTCTATCATATTCACTTAAATTTTGTAATGATTTCACTTTGGCCACGTTCCATTCCATTTGTGTGCATTCTCATGAGAATTCATGCAAATGAGCTGTACTTTACAACTGTTAGCAGAAGGCGAATTGCTGATTTGCATGTGTGAATATTGCAGACATTATTTACATTGGCATACCTACCATATTTTATAGTGTATAAGTCGACCCCATATTTCCATACAAAAAACTTAGGAGTTTTGCAGATCCAGTGTATAAGTCAACCCTGCTTGGTATGAGAGGTGCTGGAAGCCTGGAAAGGCTTGTGGGAGAAATGAAAGAGCAACCAGTGGTGCCATGCAGTTGTTTGCTGCAGTTCTTTATACCCCTAATTAATTTACAAACCCTCATCTTCACAGGGAGTTTAAGAACCTAATCTTACCAAGTATTCGGGTTGTACTATAAATGAATTTGGTTACTAATGTGTTTAATTCTATAATTCTCTCCAAATATTCAATATGTTGATCAGTAGTGACTGGTCAGATCTGCTACTTGGCCTAATTTTTCTTGTCTAGATAAGAAGGCATTTTTACACAAGCAGTTATCATATTTCATGGTGTACAAAACAAGGTTTGAAGCCAAACTACTTCTCTTTAAATTTCCACCTTGACTTATACACTGTCCCCTGCAAGCAGCATTGCCTGGAGCGGTGCTGGAGCCCTGCCACATGGGGAGGTAGCATGCTGGTGGGCTCCCATGAAACTGGATTGGGCCTCAGGGAGCTCAGGCAGCACATGACCTACTGGCAGCCTGCCTGCCTGGCCCTGGGGAGGGGGGAGCGACTGGCAGCTCAGGTGCTGCCCAGCCTGGTGGCAGCTCACCCTTTGGCTGTGGGAGGGGGGACAGGCAAGCTCCACCAACAACAGGATCAGGCCCCTCACTGCTCCTGCCTTCAGCAGGCTCCTGCAGCTGGCATGATGTCTACAGCTGCCTGGGAAGGTGCTGGCTTGCACCATGGGCAGCATGGTGTGTTGGGCAAGGGTGGGATGTTCCCCCCTCTAATATTTGAAGGTAAATATTTTGACTTCAAAACTTGTCTTATACACCATGAAATACAGTAACTGCTTGTGTAAAAAAATGCCTTCTTATCTAGACAATAAAAATTAGACCAAGTAGCAGATCTGACTGTTTTTCACTGATCAATAAAACTTGAACACATATTGAATACTTGCAGAAAATTATAGAATTAAACACATTAGTAAACAAATTCATTTAAAGTACAACCCGAATACTTGGTAGGATTAGGCTCTTAAACCCTCTGTGAAGATAAGGGTTTGTAAATTAACTAGGGGTATAAAGAAATGCAGCAAACAGCTGCATTAGATCACTGGTTGCTCTTTTATTTCAAAAGGCACAATTTCTCTGATCATTTATGAGGGATCAGGGATGAGCTCCAGCTGATCAGAGAAGTGGTATCCTGTGAAATAAAAGCGGCAGCAAACAGCCCAGTGGTTTATTCTTAATTTGACATATTGCTAACACGAGTGATCTGGGTTCGACTATATTACTTTTACAGACAGAATATATTACATCTATTTTTACAGAAGGAACATATTATAGATATTTGCATAATGGAAATATTTAAGAAAAAAGCCATTCATTCAAAGATGTACTGCAAAGTAGAAAGAGATGCTCAGTAACTCAAATAAATGATGTCTTGTGAAATATTTTTGAGTTCTGCTTATGGGAGGTGGGACCCCATATACAATGTACTGGATAGAGTATAGGCAGCCAAAGAAGCACAAAGATGTGTAGAGGGGCAAAATTTGGGTGGGGGAGT
>NW_017729024.1:4388907-4398207 GCF_001723915.1 Gavialis gangeticus | reverse complement strand
GCATGGTTTGCTGCTTCTATATATCCACTGTATGCTAGATTTTAGCCCTTTTCCAGGACAAATTGTGTCCATTGCATACAAGTCTTGGGCATAATATGCAGCCTCACTGAGTTTAAAAGAAACTTTAAGAAAGTTTGTTCCAGGAAAGTACTCTGGGATATACACCCATTTCACCCAACCTCTAGGTCTTTTTCTGCCTCCAGTAGGGTATATGACTCATCCATAGGTGAACAAAAGAAGGGTTCTGTTTGTGTTCTGGCACATTATATTTTTTAAGATACTGTATAAGCCAAAATAAAGGGGATGAGTTCCAAATGATTTAAATAAATATTGTATAGGGGAATTTTAATTTAGCAAAAAAGGATACTTTAGGGGGTATTCAAATTAAGTCAAGGTAAAGTAGCATCCAAGCCAAACAGTTTATTTGGTTAGCATGGTTAAGGCGTGCCAGTTTTTATGGCAGTGATTCTCAGCCAGATGCTGGGAGGCCCTGCTTTGCCATGGGATCCTTGCAAGGGTGCCGCAAGGTAGGAGGAGATAAACAGATCAGCCCAGACTCAGGCTCTTACTTGCCCAGCCTTCCACATGCCTCACTGTTCATCTCCTCTCCAAGGAGGTAAGCACTGTAATAAATAAGTTAGCCTTTTGAAGTGTGGTGCTGCTCAAGTCATAAAGGTTATGGAAGGGTGCCTTGAATTGAAGGAGGGGTGCCTTGAGTCTTGAAAGACTGAGAACCATTGTTCCTTGGCCAGCAGCACACAAGGGAGTGATATGGCAACATAATATCCAGACATTTTTGATCCCCTGGCCTGATTAACTAAGCACTCCTTTTACTGGTGGATCAGCCTTCAGCACAAGTCCAGAACAAAGCCCAAACTCATACCTCAGGCACTGCAGGTAAATACTAGGCCTGTGCAAAGCGGCTAATATTCACTTCAGATTCAGATTTGGCCAATTCGGGAGACAGTAATTCAATTCAGTGATTCGAGTCACTGTCCTGACTCAATTTGGCTGAATCTGATTTGGAGATTTGGCCACAGCTGAATCAGCCAAATATCTGAATCAGACAGGCCCCATCCCCTGCCTGCTCTCCCAGCCCGGTCAATGGCTGCCCCACCCAGCCCCAGCCCCAGTCCCAGCCTCGTGGCTCTTTAAAAAAAAAGCCTGGCACTCACTGGCTGCCACCAGGTGGGGGGGGATCCCCACTGCCCTCCCACTGCTCCACACTGTGTGGGGGGCTCTGCTACAAGCCCCCAACCCCTGCCCGCTCTCCCAACGCCCCCATGGCTGCCCCAGCTCCCGGTGAATGGGTTTTTTTTTTCTTTTTAAAGAACCCGGGAGCTGGGCCAGATGGGGCAACCGTGGGGGTGGCTGGGAGAGTGGGTGGGGTGCTTCGGCAGCCTGGGGGAGCAGGCAGGGGATGGAGCCTGGCAGGAATCCCCCCATGGTCCCCTCCCCGCTCCTTCAGCTCCTCCTCAGCCTACTTACCAGCATGGAGTCTGGGTCCAGTTCCCTGCAGCAGCGAGCAGGGACTGCCCGAATCTCCAAAGCTTTCTGAATCTTTTCCGAATTGATTCGGAGAACTTCGAATTGATTCAGACCTTCTTATTGGTCTCCTGATTCGATTTGGATTCAGAGATTTAGCTGCCAAATCAGTCCGAATCTCCTCTGAATTGAATCAGCACCTGAAGCTTCGCACAGCCCTAGTAAATACCTTAACTACTCTGTTCTATATTCTGCGTACTATACATGTAGTATGGGGTGTGTGTCCCTGTGTTTGTGTATGTCTGTGTGTGTATATAATATGTGGAATATATTTGTCATATATTGATAATGTATGATGAGTTTTTTACAAATGGTGTAGTTCAGTTACATAGACCCATTCTATTCCCCAGTCTGCAGCAATGCACAGGTCCTGTATGCAACTCTCTGTTGCTGTTTACAACATAATTAACTATACAGGTTTTTGATTTTTTTTTGATTTTAAAATAATGAAAGAAAATTTAATAAACATATTGTCAGAAATGTTTGGAAAGCCTGAATTCTGTGATTAATATCTATGAATCTGTGAATAGCTGCTTGCCAATTTGTTCTGATTGAAATGTTAAAAAGGAAGTTTCTCATTTTAGACAAAGCAGTTCGTATCTACCCTGTACCCATTCTTGTCTGTAACTAAAATGAATTGAGTTTCTCCTTTATGAAGAACATATGTAACAAGTTTCACTATGATGCCGCATTTTGTCATAAGGAATATCGTGCTATCTAATATTCAAAAACACAAACCATGAGCCCATTAAACAATACTTAGTCATATACTCTGATGAGGTTATTCGGTATCAAGGGGTCAAGTGGCCTGAAATTTGAAGGGCTGAATCACAGCTCTGTACACAGCTATCAGCTGGACAGGAGGAGTGTTTCACAGTTGAAATTCCATTCTATAGCCAATAGGAGATACCTCCAAGGGACAGGACTGATCTCTCATTCTTTGTCTTCCTTTCTGTACATCTGGCCTTCAGGTTTGTTTTTTTCATCCTTTTTCTCCCTTGCTCTACAACAGTTCTCATGGAGACATTGGCAGATCCAAGGTACATACAGACAATTGAGGAGGCTAGATAACATTAAAAATGGCTATCCAATCTAACTAAGTTCACCCAGGTGCAGATCCTACACTTAGATCCCTAGTTTGGTGGATCCAAGTGTGAACTGTACAGAAGTTCAGGAATGTTAGATCAGTCTAAAAAAGTCCGACCTGATCTAAGTTAACTGTACCTCCAAGGCAGTCTAACTTAGATCAGGTCCAGTGAAACAAATCTCACTGAACTTTTATACAGTTCCCAGTGCAGCTCCAGGGTTGAGAAAGCCCACTTGCTGGGCTCTGCTTTTCCTACCCTGCATTGGGACGGGCTATTTTTAGCTCCTTGGCACCTCCCCCCTCCCCCAGATGGACAACCCCCACATGGACTAGCCAATGCCCAACCTGAGACTGCTAAATTTTGCAAGCTGTTCCTGGTGTCAGTTTTACTGACATTCACTGGTGCTGGGAGCTAATTGAAGTAAATTAGGGTCAGGGAAGGGACAGGTGGGATTGAGAGAGGTAGTTTTGCTGGGTGGGGTTGTTGTTCATCTGGGGGCATGAGGGATCAGGGGTCAAAATAAACCCTTCCAGAGGGGAAGATAGCCCCCTATCCCCAAAGTGCCCCCACAGATCCTGATAGCCCCCTTGATCCCGTTAAACCCTCCTGGTCCCCCATGGACTCTGCTTGCTCCTCCCATCCCCTGTGTGGACCCTGCTTAACCCTCTAAACCCCAAGGGACCCCACTTCCCCCCTGATCTGTCCCATGGAGTCCACTTGTCTCCAAATCCCCCCACAGACTCCATTTGACTTCCTGATCCCTCAAGACCTCCTGCTTGTCCCCCTCCCTGACTTACCTTAGACTGGGTGGCCATTTTTAACCCAATCTAACCTTGCCCTAACCTCTCTGAATGTCTGTATATATCCACAGAAGAGCCAAGATATGTCCCTATCAGAAATTCTCCTTTGTTCCAATTGTCCTCAAGACTGGCCAGGCTCATGCAGAACTACCAGACACAAGTGATGACCCAACATGTCCATTGCTCTTGCAGAAAAAGAGTCAAGACTATACTCAAGGTAGATTATATTTTTTCAAACCCAGGGAATGCCTGACTGTGTCAGTGAAACAGTGCTATATGACACAGCTTACAAAGCATACCTACCAACATACTTACTATGTATTTAACAAAGAATAAGTTTTATTTTAAACAAAGTTACACAACTAAAGCAATATGGAACATATTCTTCGAAAACTGTGGGCTCACCACTGCATCCATATTCTAAAACAGCAAGGAATAATGTGGTGATAATTAATGAACTATAGATAAAGAAATACTTCCACACACAGAAATGCAGCAGCCTGGCATATTCACATCTAAAGGCCAATATTCATTGCAGAGTACCATAAGGCTCTGCATCTTGTTATAGAAAACTGTGGGCTTTACCTCTTTTTCAGTCTTGTCATCATGGATAATAGAATTTGTCACTTTGCCAAGACTCCAACTAAAGAGGCTATTTTAGTAGGAATGAAAGCGTGCATAATTTTAAAAGCAGATCTTTAAAGGTGTATACTGCTTGCTTGGTATCATTTGTTTTTCCTGAATGACCTTTAGTTTCACTATGAATTACCTCCCTTACTTTACAAATGGTGACTATTAGAGAATGGAAGAGAACTGAGGAATTATGCACTTCCAGCTGGTATGTTAATTGTGTGCTGTTTATTCAACAGCAACATTACAAATATAAAAATCTCATCACTAGATCTCTTGGAAAGCCTTTACAAATAATAACACTTATGAGAAACTTAAGGTCTGAATGTTCCTTGTTTATGAGAAACTGGATATTATCATATTAAAATCATTACTAACCGAGGGCCTGAATATTTGTTCTGAAGCCTGTCAATACTCTAATGGCAGTAGTCTTGGAAACTACACATCTGCCACAGGATTAATTACTCACATAAAACATTATCATTTCCCCACATCTCCTATGAGGTAGAAAGGCTGCTAGAATGATTAATGACCCTATATGACATACAAAGGAATAAACGTAAATGTTACCCGGTGGATAGAAAGATCCATTCCTGATTCATATTACAACATTATTTCTTAAGACCTGTAGGCAATAAGGAAGACAGACACACAGACAGGGAAAAGAAAAGAAAAAATATTTTCAAGTATTTGATATTAAACTGGAAGCAATTGTTACTCCCAACCAGGCACTTTGACTACTACTTATAGCTATGAGCAGAAAGAGATAGTTAGCAAGCTTTTGTTTACAAAAGCTTATACATGATTCAGTTAGTCTCTGAAGTGTATCTCTTCCCAGCCTTCTTATGCACTTCTCAGTCTACCAGGTCCCATACCTGGCATGCTTCCATATGATGAACATTACAGATAAGAAAAGGAAAGGAAAGGAAAGGAAAGGAAAGGAAAGGAAAGGAGGGAACTGAAACGACTGATTTGGTTGACTAAGTCATAGTAGACTATACTTTTGTGATTTAGTATTTCAATAGCAAGTAATAGGAAAATGTGTTGGTACTTTTTCTTGCAGGGTGTGAATAGCTAAACAATTATACCACTTTAAGGAGAGGTGACTTATTGCAGCTCAGCTGAATCTGCTGTAACTATTTCATCTGTTGGCACCTACCCTACAGGAAGTCAAGCTAAAAAGCAATGATGTGCCAGTGTGGCTTCCAGTTACTGTGGGATAGAGTGGACAGGTGGAACAGTTATATCATATTCAGTTATAACTATAGTTATACAGTCACCTCAAGTTTTAACATAGGATAACTGTTTTGCCTGTCCATGTCTTTGGTGTTAGATCTAGTCAGTTAAAAACATTGTGAATTTTTGCTTAAAAGATCTCTATCAGCACTTATAGGGCATAGCACTTGTTTTTGGTAGCATATCAGGGAGGTACTGGTTCACTTTTAACAGAACAGAGCCCAAAGGTGAAGTCCCAACATGCAGCTAAGGCCAATTGGAAAGCAAGCAATTAGGTGGCAATTACAATAAATGTAAACAGGGTCTAATCTATTGATTGGGTCACTGAATCTCCTTCTCAATTGTTCATCATTCTCTGAGCATCCTTTAATGAAAGCCCAAAAGTTATCACCATACCAGGGCAGGTTTGATTGGGGGCGAGGGGAGGAGGGGAGAGTGGTGGGCAGTCACACCTTGCTTTGATTCATCCTCCACTCTAACTTTAAAACTAGCTTGCTGACACAATATCTTTTGACTATTTTGCCTAGTGTGTTCCATTTTTTACTTAACATATAATCTAGCAAATTAATGCACATTCCAATAGATATATTTGTTTTTGGTTTGATCTTAAACTGAATAATATAGTGCTAGCCCCCTACCATATTAGTAAAGCTTCTAGCTTAACTGGGGAAAAATATGTACTGTGTTGTATGATGAGGTAGCACACCATCTGCACCCCACTTTTCAAAAGCCTAGATGCCCAGATCTGTCAACTGAGTGAGTATTTTCCTTTTACTTATTATTGAAATGTTAGATCACAAAATCATGGTCTTTTATTTGTTCATCCCAGCTCAGTTGTTTCAGTGCCCATTGGCTTTTCTTTTCTTTTATTGTAGTTTTCTTCATTAGAAGGTAGTGTTCTGGGTACTAGACCTGGTAGATTGAAAACTGCACTGTTTCAAGGATATTTAGCTTCAGCCACATTACTGACTTTGAGGAAAATGTTAATCATTCAATTAAATCTCAGACTGATTTTGCAACTTATAATTGCTTTAGTAAAAAATTATATGCCTTATCCCTATATTAGGTACAGAGGTAGTTACCTGTGAGTAATTCAACAGACAACAACCTGCACTATAATTGTTACAAGGGTAATTACAGTAAAGTCAGAGTCAACTTAGATGGACTGATGTGATGCCAAGTTTAAAGGGAAAATGAACTGAATGTTTTTTTTCAAGTGGGTGTTTACTTTGCCAGAATTGTAGATTGACTAATTTAGATGAAGTCGTGATGATGCCAGTAGCTGTTTATACCAGAGATGGAATATCAAAAATACTTTATGGGAACTGTAATGTAAGGAAAAAAAAAAGGAAAGAAGTTGAGGACAGAAGTTTAAGTCCGCTCCTTCAAAATATACTTGACAGAGATAGTGATGCCCTATCTTTCTATGTTTCTAATAGCTCAACAATGAGAGCCCTGGTCCAGCTGGTGGGAGTTCGGAGTCCTCTTTCTGCCTGAAAGGATTCAAGTCTGAGTTGCCCACCTTCCAGAATGCCTGAATAACCAGGCTATCAACCGTTTTGAAGTCAGGGCATTCTTACTCTCTCATTTATGCAAAACGCATAAACAGACTTTAGAGCAGGGAATAGATTCTACTTTCCACCCTGTTGCAGGGACAGGGTCTCAGCCCCTGCTATGCTCCTGTGGGATGGGCCCTGCTGACTGGGGACCTACCAGTCTGGGTCCAGACAAGAGCCGCACCCCTGGTGTATGGGGAAGGAAGGTCCAGGGGTAAAGCAAAGCTGTCAGCAGGCCTGGGAGCATGAGGATACATGCTCCAGGGACTTGATCCCAATTGGCCTGAGGAAGGAAGTGGGCAGTTTAAAAGGAGGACGCTGAGGACAGTTTGGTGTTCGGCATCCCCCAGCATGGGAAACCTCACAGAAGACTGCTGGAGGAGAAAATCCCAGAAGAAGCAGCCTCTGAACACTGGAACCTCATGAGCTGCTGAGTTCAGGATGAGCCATGAGCAAGGAGCAACCCCATGCTGCCTGAAAGATAAATAAATGCAAATGGGATGGAGACAGTGTGGGTCATCTCTGCCAAATCCACAAGTGGGGAGTACACACATGCGAAACGGTTGGTGGAGACCAGCTGAGAAGTAAAAGAGTGAGAGAAAGGGAGCCAGTCTGCCAGGAGGAGTGGAGACCTGGAAGGAAACTGAGGTAGCCAGAACAAATAAAAGGGTCATACACATCCTTCTGGTGAAAAGAAAATTGAACAAAGACCAGAAGGTGGCAACAGAGCATGTCCTGGAGAAAGGAGAGGAAATCAGAGTGATTGTCCTTTAATTTTGGTCTATAAAAGGAAAAGAAGGAATTGAGGGCCAAGGATAAGAAGCCCTCTATTTGATTTAATTCCTCTGGACAGGAGAAGGATACCAAGGTGTAAAAGGGGAATTTCCCCCCTCCCCTACCCCCCAAAGATTTAATTTACAGTTAAGAGGGAAGCTATACCCAGTTCCCGAAAAGGAGAAATTAAAGAGGTCAAGGCAAGGAGGATCTGAATGGGAAGAAACATGAATGAGTTCAGTGAAGTGATCCTTGGTTGATGTAATTAGCATAGTTACATAGAGACCAGACCAGTGTAGAAGGAAATCTAGATGCTGTGAGTTAAGGACTTGAGAGAGGCCAGGATAATCTCCACTCACCATCATTGGGGAAAAGTGACCATCAATTTGAGATAAAAGGGGCAAGGTGTAGGGGAGGTGTAGCCCTGCGGAAGATCAGCAACCTGGTCAGACTGAACTGCAAGGCAAGAAACATCCATTCTCCCAAACAGCAATTTCCCATCAAGGCATGGCAGGTGAGTGGGAGAGAGGCAGAGGTCAGGACAGCCCAATGCAATTGTGAGGTGGAAGAACATGGCCCACTCACATCCCCCCACACCCCGATTACCCCTAGTAGGTGCCATAAATGTTGGGCTGTATAGACATGCATGTTTCCTTTGGGTGTGTATGAGCATTTGAATGAACGAGTGGAAGTTTAGCGGTTTAGTTTAAGTAGTTGGAAACCCTGCCAGTAGTATACTGTGCAAGCATTTACAAGATTGACTGTAGTGTTGATGGCTCCCCCTAGGGGGGCCCAGAGCATGCATTCCAGAATGCTTTGCAGGCTCCACAGTCTTCCTGGAGACAGCTGAAAACTTCCAATGGCACATGTCGGGGTGATTGCTTAGCTACCTCAGGAGACCATAACCCCCCCTCCTCACAACACCACAACCCCCTCTCTTGGTTGTTAGCCTTTCAGGTAGGAAAGGCTGTCAGTTTATCCTCCAGCTGTCCACAGTGGATCCCAACCTGTCTGGCACCAGCTAATGGATCCAGTTTCAGCTCAGGTTGAATGAATCTGGTCAGGGTCAGGCAGGTTGAAGTTGGGCACTGGGTATTGGTGGGTTGGGTTGGTTGCTGATGGATTGGGTGCTGGGATTGGGATTATGTTCCAAGAGGGGTCAGTTGCTGGTGGGTTGAATCCTGTCATGGAAGGTGAGGGGGTTTCATAGTTTCATAGTTTCTAGGGTCAGAAGGGACCTGAGTAGATCATCTAGTCCGACCCCCTGTCATGGCAGGAAAGAGTACTGGCGGTCAAACGACCCCAGCAAGGTGTTCATCTAACCTCCTCTTAAAGACCCCCAGGGTAGGAGCCAGCACCACTTCTCTTGGAAGTTGGTTCCAGATCCTAGCCGCCCTGACCGTGAAGTAGTGCCTCCTGATATCTAGCCTAAATCTACCCTCTGCCAGCTTGTGACCGTTATTCCTGGTCACTCCTGGCACTGCTCAGGGGAACAGGGACTTTCCCAGTGCCTGCTGATCCCCCCTGACTAGTTTGTAACAGGCCACTAGATCCCCCCTAGGCCTTTTCTGGAGGCTGAACAGGTTAGGGTCCCTGAGCCTCTCCTCGTAGGGCCTGCTCTACTGCCCCTGATCATGCGAGTGGCCGTCCTCTGGACCCTCTCCATGCTTT
>NW_017729024.1:4364059-4388050 GCF_001723915.1 Gavialis gangeticus | reverse complement strand
TCCCTGGTGATGGCCCCTCCCTTCCATTGGATATGCACCTCCCTTTTAGCTAGGAGACATTCCCGGATGCATTTGGTGAGCCATGGGGGCTTATGTGCCCTCCTGCTCCCTTTGATCCTCGTTGGGATTACCTCCCTTTGGGCTTGGAGGATTGTCTCCTCGGGTGAGCCAAGCTAGTCCATCTTGCCACCACAGCAGGAGCTGAGGCTTCAGCTGAGATGACTGGACTTTGTCTGCAGTGCCATTGGGGTTGTGGTGGGGGAAGGCAGTCCCCTGGAGCCAAAGTCCCATCTCTGGCTGTAGTAGTGGGGCTTTGTTTGTGGTGCTGCTGGGACTGTTGCTGCAGTGTTGGGTTTTTGCCTACAGTGCTCTTAGGGCTACTGGTAGCAGGGTTATCACTATGGGCTGCTGCCATGGGAAGCCCTGCTAACACATCCAGAGCTCTGGCCACAGTGATGCAGTCACACACACACACACACACACACACACACACTGACCCTCCAGGGGTCCAGATTGGGGTCCAAGGGGGTGTGGGTCTGGCAGGTCAGGCTTGGGGGCTGATAGACAGGTGCCCCTCTCCAGCCCCCCCCCCCCAAGTTCAGGATGGCACAGTGGGGTTGTGGAAAGGACTTGGGCTTTTCTGGCCCCTTAGGTACTAGTCGAGTGCAATCCGAGTCACAGACTGTCTCCCTGGAGGGGATGAGGAAAGAAAGGGATTTCAGAGCAATGAATTTTGGGATGCTGGAGGAGGTGTCTATTGATAGGGTAAGCATACAAGCATTCATTCAACTAGTAGAAGTGCTACTAGAGATGACTTCTACCTCACTCGATGAGGTAGAAGTTTCTACTGGGCCAGCCATTCTTGGTTTGGTAGAAACTGTTTGAATGTTGCAAATAAGGGTTTTTACAGGTCAATGCGCCCTTTGTCTCTTTGTAGCACAATAAATCGTTAAATATTCCATGCAAAGTGAAACAGCTCCAACAGGTGGGAGTGGGAGTGCTCCACCCAACCTTTTAACAGTTCAAGTTTTAGATGAGGGAATCGAACCCATTGGTTTAATCATTGAATAATTTAAGAATGGAGGGCACAACCATCTCCCCACATGGTTGTGTTCTGAAGGAAAACTGCAGCCATTTCATTTTGTGCAGATCCTAGCTTAGTAGGTACCTTCTGAGAACATGTACCAGGTTGAAATAGTTAAGACAAAGCTTGACTGCTTTGTGAATCCTGTCAGGGCTTACTTTTGACTGAAAGAGAAAGGGTGCTGCTTTTCATATCATACCTCCATTTAGAAGTCATTATGATGTTGAGGTGCAGAGGCTTATAAATGGGGATTATAATTAATAGCCACCATGATGACAAATGTAAATAAATTTGAAATAAGTATTTTTATAATATCTTGGGCAGCAGTGACAAATATATAGAGAGAAACTTACAGCACAAACAGGACTTGCAACAATATATATGGATCACTCTGATACTAATTGGAACAATCTCATTTGTTGTTAAAATTCAATTAAGGTTTTCTCTTGACTGTCTACAATTATTAGAGAGGTTTCTGATGCAGGCAAACCATTACCTCAAATTGAAGAAGAAAACAGAAGGCTCTTTGTCCAACAAACTTGTTTTTCAAACCGTCTTTTAAAATAACAACATTACACAATAATAAATTACAGAAAGAATCCAGTGTTTGAAAGGTATAATTAAGGTGATAGAAAAAACATCTATGGCAACTTGTAGAGAGCTAAACAGGTTGTATGCAGATTCTGCTATTTTATATTCTCTTCTTTCCTTTCAGCAGTGCCAGCAAAAAAGGAAGAATGTAATAATCACAAATGAGTGATATCACAATTGCTTCAGCTCTCGGAAAACATATAATCTCCCTATACCAATGAATATTACTCAACAGATGCAGAAACTCTTTTCTCCCTTCTCCCTAAAGGTAACAAGCATGTAGCAATAATAAATCAGGATATAGACACACCTCTTCTGCCTGCCCCCATATAGAAAAATGCCTTTTCCTTAAAAATATCTATAGCTTGTAGCAGCTTCCCAGAGACGTTTTAGGATTTGTCTTCACTAACAGAATGCTTTTCCCCCCAAACAACAGAAATAATACACAATAGTTATTGTGACAAATCCATCCATAGAGGACCCCCAGAGTCCCAAGTTTCTCCCCACTGCACTGTCTGTTGTGCAGCTCAGTATGTGCCCCAAGACTGCCGGTACACCCCCTGACAGGCCATGCTGTCAGGGGGGCAGGCAGGAGCACTGATACCCATACTGCAAGCGCTGTCCAGGGAGTGCAAGCACCAGATGAAGTGCCACAGCTACTTCTGGGAGTGCTGTGGTCACTTTCTGGAGTGCTGCGGCCACTTGCTGGTCAGTGCAATCTGCCAAGTTTAGGTGTACCCCCCACCGACCTTTGGGATGTAAAAGAAATTCTAGGTTCCCCCTTCCCTTAAAAAGGGCTAGCCTGGATTATCACTTGCCAAGAGATCATTCTTTTCACAGGTAATCAGTAAGGAGACAAATAACAAAAGTATTTATTACTAGGGCCTGATTTAAATCACAGTTTCACATTTTTTTGGTGAAAATCACAAAATTAAGTTGTTTTCCTGAAAAAAATGTGATTTGTAACAAAATGCCATGGTATGGCCATTTGCTGGGGAGTTCAGCTAGGGGCCATATCATGGCGTTTCATTGAAATGAGATGGCTGCTGCAAGCTGGGGAAAGCATTCCCCAGCCAGCAGCAAAAGCCTAGCAGCCCAGGGGAGGGGAGAAGGGGTTGGAAAAGGGACAGGGGAAGAGACAATTTGGGGATGGGTAGGAGAGGGGCTGATTGCTCCCCCAGGAAGAAAAACTGGGGTACAGGGGGGGTGGGAGCACCTGGGGGCTGCCTTGGCAGATGGCCCTGGCACAGATAGGGTAGAGGTTGTTAGCTGCTCTGGGTGGGAAAACTGGGGTGCCGGGGGTTAGGGGCAGGGGGAGAGAATACACACATGAGAATACGTGTGCAAATAGCCCCTCCCTTATCTGATGCCAGGGCCATCTGCCAAGGAAGCCTCCAGGAGCTTTTCAGCAGTAAACAAAGGCCTTGGGTGCAAGGCCTCTGCTGCTGCAATTAAACCTTGTCCTAAACCTGCCCCCTCAGTCAATCCGGGTGAAAGTGGTGGCACCACAATCTGGGCACAAAAATCGTGATCCCCACCACAATCAGGCCACAATGTTAGTGAGCTGGACCTGCAATTTAAACCAGGCCCTATTTATTACATAAGATAAAAGAATGACAAAAACAGACAAAACTGACCATATATTTGAAGACAGAAAAACAGAACAAGTAAATATTTTTTACCTTCTCATCTGGCTATGCCCTAGCCCTCCTGGAAACCTGCCAGTATCTCTAGAACTTAGCCTTTCTGGTGACCCTGCCAGTCCTGGCTGCTGGAGACACTGAACCTCCAAAGCCTGGCATCCAAAAGACCATAATCCTATCATAACTCTAAAAGTAGCCCTTGCCATTACTGTAATTGCCCATGAGTCACACTGCAAATTGAGGGTTTACAGACTAGTCAGGTGTATTGACATGAAGCAAACATCTGTGTGGGTTTAGTGAGGTGCTCCAGTTGTTTGCTATGACTTTTATTTCAAAAGGCTCCACTCTTCTGATCAGCCGTGTGGGATGACAGGTGTACATGAGCTGATTGGAAATGCAGTGCTGTTTAAAATAAAAGTTTCAACTAACAGATGAGTAGTTACTTTTTAATTCAGCAATCTGCTGTGAACTAAGGGGGTTGTAAACCATCCTTATATGAACCATCTGGATTCTTATTGGATATATTGGTATATATCCATATCTTATTGGATATTTCAGATATTGCTTGATATTGTGGCCATAAGGCTATGAAGCAAAGTCACATATTTTGGGCCTTCTTTGTGAAGGAGGCACCATTTAGAAAAACTGGCTGCGTCTACATGAGATGCTGACTGTGCAGTATCCCAAGACTACTGTGCAGTAGCATTGCATGACAGAAAGCATGACACGATGCTGCTGCACAATAGTATTAAGCTACTGCACAGTAGCATCACAAAAAAGCTGTTCATCGGTGGTACTGCCCCGCAGTACTGTTTAGTATAAACAAGTACGAAATGGCTGTGTAGTAATGACTGCGCAGTCAGCGTCTCACGTAAACATGGCTTACGTAACATGAAAAGGTTCTGAATGCTCAGTGAGCTAAGAAACTGGAATGATGTTTGGATTTGCAGTCCATCTTTATCCAGCAAAACACTTAACCACATTCTTTACTTCAGACATATGTTTAATTTCATTGCTCAAATATTTTGCTGACATGGGGTCTGGATGTGCACCTATGTGCTTTATATTTGTAGTTATTACGTGTGAGACGGTGATGGAGTGAGGATAAATGACAGTTCTTCAAAGAAAGGTTACATCTATATTTGAGCAAAGTGGAACAATGTTATATGAAATTTCTGAGAATGAGACTGGGAATGAGAATGTTTTATCTATAAGGAACACTATACCATATCTTATATCTAGTAGAAAAGTGTATTTGGAGGGGAAGAAATGGTCTTCTGATTTAGGCACCAGAGGTGGCACAGATAATATGATTTCTGTTCTTGATACAAACTTCTTGTTGGTTCTTTTTTAGGTATATCACTTAGGCCAAATTCACAAAGGCATTTAGGTACCTAACTTATTTTTAAACAGAATTTCCATTCATTTCATATAGATGGGAGTTAGGTGCTTAATGTATCTGTGGATCTGGTCTTCACCTTGGCTTTCTATCCATGAAATACCATCAGCTGGTAGGGGTGTGCTTATATAGGGACTTATCAGGCTTAATGTCAGAGAGGTCATAAAAGAGTGGTCTAGGGTGAATGGGGATGGCAGATCCTCTCTGTATCCATATTCAGTACTGTTTGAGAGTACTCAGTGATGGTGGGGAAGGGGTTATATGAATAGATACATTGTAAAAATAAGCTTTTAGAATGAAAGGCTGCATTTTTAAAAGAAAAATATTTGATAATGTCAAAGGAAATAAAAGCTAAGATTTCATCCTTTAAAAAGTGGCTTTAAGCCAACTTTGGCAATATTTTTCAGATAGAAAGATTAAAATTAGATTTTTTTTCCAACGATACAATTATTAATTGGTCTGCCTCATAAAAAATGATGCCTATACAGCCTCATTAATGTCAAACACATGATTTGTTTTTTATGTGTAGTAAAATCAGCCATATATTGTTGAGGAGATGCACAAATTAAAGATACCAAATGATCAGTTTTCCAGGGAATGCAATATCTTTTTATACAGTTATTTCAGTCTTTCAAGACTGAACATGGCTAGTTTAACTTCAGTCTAAAAGGCAGTCAAATCCTTTAATTTTAATCTTTTGAAGTTACACTTCTGCATTATTATTGACAATAATAGATGAATAAATGGTGAAATGCAAAGAAATTTGGAGCTGATTGTTGCTCTCCCATCCATATAAATCTGAGGTAACTCCAGTAACCATGAGAATAAACCAACATTGTCATTGTGCTACCACAAAAATTTTTATGGTGGCACAAATACCAAGCAAGGAGACATCCATGCCCCTTGTTATGCCACAAATGCTCCAGATTTGTGGCTGCAACATAGGTGGTATGGATTGATGCTGTTATTTTTAGAAGGATGTCTGTTTTCTTTAAGGTAGGAGACTGCAGGCAGCCCAGAGCTGCCCATGCTACCCAGAAACCCTAAGATTTCCCTGTTTCTCAAGGCACACTCCAAATGTTAGCCTGCAGGACTAGGCCCTCGCTACTCCTGGGAGCGATGGACGATGTATGATTCACCCAATGTAGTAGATCAGCTGTTCTGGGACACATCCTGGCACAGCTGATCCACTTCATTTGGCCATGTCTGTTTTTACCTGGAGGCAACAAGTTGACTTGGTTATTTAATGTTCCAAAACGCATTTGTCTATGCGAAATAGGCTAAATTTAAAGAGTTACATAGGTTTATATGAATGCAAAGTGAAACACAACAACAATTTGAAGTAAGTAAAAGTTGAAATGATATTGAAAGACCCCCTGTTGGATTCATTTGCCATACAAAAAGCACATAGCTATGAATAGAGAGCAAGAAAGTGAGAAGCAAAGCATTTTAAATCCATCTTCTCTAACCCCCAGCTAGCTCAGCAGATGGGATTTCCCTCTCTTGAATGTCATATTCTCATTACAGGGTTGTATTTTAAAGTGCATTATTTTCTGCTGAATGTGTTTTTAGCTCCCTGTCCTTCCATCAAAAAAAATCTTATTCACTTCCAAGTTAACACTAGTTAGCTTTTTTTTGGTAAAGTGTTCTGTACGATTTGAAATGTTGACACGTACCTGGCATGGAAACTCAAAACAGAGGGGAAACAAATTAAGGAAAAGGGAGAAGATGAAAGATAACATAAAGTTGTTGAATGCCTCTTTCAGGTTACTGTTGGTTGATGATCACTAAAAGAATACAACAGATATGCTGAAAATACTAATTCAATCAAGTGAATTTTTATTACTGTGCAGCATGTTAGAAACCTGAAATGCTGATATTAACAGCCTTTGAGAGTAAAGACCTTAGAAAACCCCCCCCACAAGGATTTATTCAAGAATCCCAGATCCATGTGCACATGCAGTATGCAGTCCCGCAGACCCATCTGCGGCGCCACACAATGCAGGTGTTCCCTGCACTGCGGGGGGCATGTGTGACACTGAAAGATCCTGGTGTCAAAAAATTCTGCACTAGAAAAAAGCAGGGTGGCACATGTGGTGGCACCATGCACAACCTGAAACCAAAGCCTGGCTGGCCGGAGCCACACTGGCTGCTGGCCAGGCTCTGTGCTGCCAAATAGTTGTGGCTACAACCCCTGAAGGCCCTCAGGACCCCAGGTAAAGCTGGTGGCGTCAGCCCAGGTGATGGACCCAGCCTCTCCTATCCCACCTGGGGCACTTGCTGCATGCCAGAGCGTGCATGCACAGGCATTCCCTGGGGACAAGTAGCAGTGGCACAGCTATGCCCTGGGGAAACACATTTGTCCCTGAGGAAACACACATGCACTCATCTGGACATGCCCCTTATGTCAATGGTGATCTAGAAAAGAAGATAGAACTAGGTTGGACATGTGTAAAAGTGAAGGCAATGGCTGCTGTGCCAGAAGCCACATTAGATAGCTGAATAAACAGGCAGAAATGGTTGACTGACAACATTCTTTCATTTAATAGTGCTCAGGCAAAACTTATGGGGCTTAATATCAGAGCGGTTATGAAGGACTGGCCCAGGATGAGTGGGAATGGCAGATCCTCTCTATCCTAAGTGATGTGTAATGGTGCATCAAGTATTCAGATTCAAATATTATACATACAGTTGCTTAACCTGAAGTACAAGCCCCCTGTCCACCCTATAGCAAATGGCTAAATCAGGAATTTAGGCCAGAGTCAGAATGGAATTTTCCCCTGGAAGTTAAATAAGGAGGCACATTCTGAAGGATTTTGTCTTTTTTCTTAAGTATTTGTAGTAGAAATGTCTAGATACAAGAGAATGAATAAGAAACCCTAATATCAGAACCTGATTTAGCATTCAGATCCATGCATACAGACTCATACACCCTCACAGAGTTGCACTAATGTCAACGAGACTCCATTTGTATACAAGACTCTACCCCTACTGATCTAGTTGGTGAATCATGACTTACCATGGCAAACTCTGTGTTTCTGGGTGTTTTTAAAAATATTTTACAGATTACCTTGGCATCTGCCCATTGTAGACCTATTCCTGGTGCATGTGGCCTGGAGTGGGCTAAGGGAAATGAAAACAAAAGAAAAGAAAACAAAAAGGACCAAGATTTTTATCATGGTATGAATCATTTCCAGAACTGAAATTTTACTTATAAGGGGTTTTCCCATGAAAATCACATTGGAATACAATGGTTAAATGGGCTTAAAATAATCCACATGATTTAATGTTAACAGCAGGGTAACTACACTGGTAATTACATGACAACGCATACATTACCATGTACTTACCTGATAACTATGCAGTTAACTTACAACCCTGCAGACAACAGACAAGTTCTAATACTGTTCTCCCTGTCCCCATGTATTGCACTACAAATTAAATACTTTTTAAGATGGGCTTTTATTTCTTTTTATCATTAAGAATAACAAAACCCCCTTTTGAAGCTTTTGTACTCCAAATTAACTGCATAGCATGATCTAAGGCTGATGTCCAGTATAATACTTGACATATTTACAAGCAGTGAGCTTTTACCTTTTCTGTACTTTCAACATACATGTTTTTGCATATATGTCTATGATGATGGTGAGAGTAGCTTCCTTTTTCTGCTCATGCATTTAAGAAAGACAGAGTGGCAGCGAACACTGGCAGATAATAAAGACCGCTGCAAGGCTGATTTTGAAGTTCTGAGGTTTCTCTGAGAATTGTGGACTATGCTAGCACATAGGAAGCCATCATGTGCCTGGAGCATGGGATATTATTTAGAGGTTTCAAAACAAAAATCCTCAATTAAAGCTGCATAAAAAAAGTTCTCTTTGAAATATTTTCCCCTGTGAATTGAAGTATCAGGCTTCAAGGTGAATACAGGTGAATCTAAGGCAACAGGAACATTATATTCAAACTAGAATAGTCACTTTTTAATTTTAGCATCCATTTGAAAAGGGGGAATTAATTTAGGCACTTATAGCTCAATGAGCTACTGAACTGTAGGATCCTCATAAAGCAGCTTTCACAAGAACATGGACACATAATGGAACTCAAGAACTGTTAGTACAGCTAATATCAGTGAGCACACACCCCACAGCTATATTCATTTTTACTCACACAGTCCTCTATCTGCCATCTGTTCAATACAGAATGGAATAAATCCCTTTTGATGTGCGTTAACACTATCCTTGGATCAGTAAAAGAAAATGGAGGAGAGAATGGATTAAAAACATATTAAAGGGAAACTGTAATAGCGTGAATTGCAATTTGATAATCTGAGTCGTTATGATTGCAAAATTTTATTGACACCATTGGCAGGGCTGTGATGGGAGGAGTATTCATATTTACCATTGAAAGCAAATGCAATGGTGGTTGGGGATTTTTTTTTTTTATCATGGATGTCTATCTTAAGGAATTAAATTTACTTTAAAAAAAATCAAGACTGCTACTTAAGTAATTGATGAGTAGATGATAAAAAATGCCATAACTCCAAGAATGAGCAAAGAAATTCTTGTAATTCATGACATCACAGCTAAGGGGCACAAATTTTACTAGTCAAGTAGCTCATTTACAAAAATATAAAAATCAAGTTAAAAGAAAACCAAGCAGCCGGTTCAAAGTGTTAGAATATGAATCTCACCTAATTATGCCATCAGTGGTAAGTTGGTACACTTGGGTCTGTTTTCATTGCTTCTTTATCCTGATGTTGCTTCATGTATATTCTTTGTCCCTTTCTCCCACAATCAGTAAGGTTGAAACTCCCATTTTCTTCTATAGTGTGAGGATTTCTCTCTACATATTTTAGTTGACAACAGATGTATCAACACCTAGTAGGGATAAAGGTAGGTGCAAATCATTAGTCTGTGAATGGAACTTTTCTCTTGGTAATGTATTGGAACATGTATTGGAATGTGCCATGCTGGGAGCGGCATGTGTTCTCCCAGCATTTAACTGATCAATTATTATTGCACATTCTGTTCAATGGAGCGAGAACGAATTTTCCAATAACACAGGAGTCTCTAAAGTATTCAGAATTTTTTTTTTTGGAGAGGGAAGCTGGGCAGGGAGGAACATGTTCACTCCAGGATTGTGGAACCTCTCGGTTATTACCTTTTGAACAACTAAAGGAAAGATTGCCCCTGATAATCAAACATGTGTTTTATACAGATTGCCATGGATCCTGGAATATAGCGTTTTGGTTTTGTTTGGTGCTGTATTTGGTTAGGAATAAAGTTTGTAGTGATGTTCCTCATTATAAAAGCTCAGGTTTTTGTGGATTAGGCAACAAAGTAAACGAGGGCTTGCCTACAGAAAGGGTGTTTGTACCACATCGTGCTATAGCCGTGGAAATCAACAGTTTTTAGTACGCTGCACAGATATAAATAACAGACAGTTAAATCAATGTAAATTGCACTTGTGCATCATCAGCTTGAGATCGATGCAGCATATCTATTTTGGTAGGTTGAGGCAAGCCAGCCACATACAAAAATTCCTACGGTATACATCAAGATCTGCAAAATGCCTTTCAATTATTTATTAACCTATCAGAGCCAGATTTTGTCTCCCTGAGGGTACTCTGCTCCTTAAAGAATCAGGTTCAGATTACAGAAATCAGACAGTATGGTGATAAAGGCCATATTGAAACACATCTACAAGAACACATAAGTGTCCCTGTTTTTACTGTCTTCTGCTGAGAAGTATGGCTCCAGTCTGGTCTAGTTGGTATAATGAAGAAAAAGCAAAGCAGTGTTCCAGTTACATTATGTATACTGTCAATTGGAAATGAATCCAAAATATTGTGCGGAAGCATAATTGTTAGGAGATTTCAATGTAAAACATTATGGCAGTAGTTATCTGTGCTACCATTTGTGAAAGAACAAGCTAGTACAATCACAAGTCAAACAAATTCCTCTAACTTCACTCAGAAAAGCTTGTGAACAAATTACCATTATCCCATTTTGGCTCTGGACTATTCTGAAAAGCAAGAGATATCACATTACTCTTATGTTTGAGACAACTGTTTTATGTGTCAGAGAATATCACCAGCCAGAGAACTGGAAAAACCTGGTTATCCCAGAATGTAGTTATCACATGTAAGCAGCTCTGCATTTCTTCATTGTTTCAATTTGATGCTTTTCAGAAGTATCCCTTAGGCTTGTGAACCTGGAGAACCTTAAATACTTTTAAAGTAAGAGTTTGCTTACAGTCAAGAAGAGGATGGAGTCCAAACTCTCGCAGCTTCAATTAACCATTTTGCTGTAGTGGTTCTACAGAAAGTTTCTCTATCGTCCCTAACTAGGGTTTTAACCATTTGAAGTATGTACAAATGCTATGCTTACAGCCATTTATATGAGTAATTTGTTATCAATTCAGCTAAAACTTTGTAGGAAGGCAACATTTACCATCATGGCTTTCATGGAACATTAATTTTAAAGTTTCACCCCAAACCGAAATTGAATTAGTTCATGACATATCCACTTATGATCAAGTGTTTATCCAATCGGGAACAAAATCAGTATCATGTGACCTAACTGAATAATAACAGTTAAGCAATCTAGATGGAATTTGGAATATTGAATAAATTCAGGAAACATCACAGCATATTTTCTGAATAAATCAAAATAATGAATATAGTAAAGGAAACTATGGTCTACTCTCAGAGATCCCACAAGCAGAAAAAGAGGCTGAATTCAACTGATAAATTATTCACTGTAAATTATTCTCTTAACTCTAATTATGTTTATTATTATGCATCTTATCAAGACCACTGAAAAGCCGAGGCAGTAGATAGAGTGCTGGAGGAGGAGAAAAGCAGTTGTATTCCTGTCTACTTTTATTATAAAACATAGCTCCAGAATGTGGGCCAGTGCGTGACTTCACTGTATGCATCCCATACAAAAGCAGGCCCACAACTCCAACTCTGTGAGTAATCCCCAGAAAAGGCTGGTTTTCTCTTGCTTGCCTTTAGTGGAAAACCCTTACAATATGGGGAAACTCCATTTTGACTGTGTGCTTTTCAGTATTATATGTTTGCTGTTTGGCTTCTCTTTTTTGTCTTTCACTTCCTTCATGCTGTGTGAAAATCGTGCTAACTTCACACCAAGACTCCTTCCCATCCCTCACCTTTAAAATTGTCATAGGCATAGGAAGAAGGCCAAAGGTCCTCCTGTGTGGCTGAATCTACATGAGATGCTGACTGCATGGTTGTTACTGCGCAGTTATATACTACTTGCATACACAAGTACTAAATGACTGCGCACTAATTGGAGTTACTGCACAGTAGCATCGTTGAATGGCTTTTTGGCGATGCTGACTGCACAGTAGCTTGTTACTAGTGTGCAGTAGCTGCGTATCATGCTTTGTGCCATGTGATGCTACTGCACAGCAGTAATGGGCTAATGAGCAGCCAGTATCTTGTGTAGATGTGGCCTAGCTACTTTTCCTAGGCCTGGAGAGGAAAAGATGACTTCACTGGGGTTGCCACCCTCATCAGTTTTGGAAAGAACAGTTTCTAATTTAGCAAACCACAGTCCCCCCCTGCCCTGCTGTTGCCCCTAACTTCTAACCCATAGTACCTTGCATCCTGCCCTCTCCCTGAGCTTCAAACTCCCCAGCACACATCTACCTACAGTCCCCCACACCTTCACAAATAACACCCCCCCACACACACTTCAAAAATAGCATCTCATGATTTACATTCCAAATCTGTTGATTTTTAAGAGTTTGTCTCATGATTTTTGATACGGTGGGGCTGGCAATACTGCATTTGGGGAGGCTGCAATTCCCTACTGCTGCATCTCGGGGACTTTAAAGCACAATCTTGATATATCATACAAAGTACATGGATTCATTTTCCTTTGGTCTCAGGTTTTTGAGTAGCCAATGTGATAAGTCCAGCCAGTTACTGTTTCCAAGTGAGGTGATGCTTATCCAGATTGGAGAATATATTGTGCAAAACCGTATCTCTTGCAATTCATGGCCTAAATAACATTTCCAGGTTCTACTGTTATGCTGGTATTATCAAGTGAGTCAATGGTAAACCATAAAATTTGCAATACAGCAAAACTAAACTGTTCTTTTTTAACCATGGTAACATGTTTCATGTCAAGTGACTGCCTTTTCAGAATCTGAAATACTAGGTGTGTTAAAAGAGAATAATGGGACCATGCCTTTTCTAAGACCTATTTTTTAGCATCTCTAGAGATTTCTTTGGTATGAAAATAGGCCTTGAGAAGGGCATAAACTGGAAATTTTGCCTTGACCATGCACCCCTCCCCCCGCCCAGCCTGTGGAGCAAGATCGTTCTAGGTTGCAGTTCTCAAGCTTAATTATGTTATGTGCAAGTTCATTCTCAGGTTATTTTCTATTTGCAGAAATACCACTCCCAATGCATTATTTGGCTCTACAGAAATATGAGTAATGATTCCACTGTTCAGGGTTTTTTGCATAAGTATAAATATTTGTGTGAACTCAGTGTTAAGGGAGCAGTTTATGGCTCTAACACGAACACAAATAGAATATTATAAATACATATACATAAGCGCATATACGGTGTATATGTCTTTTAAATTAATTCATTTTGTTTCACCTTCTGAGAACCATGTTTACATACAACTATACTGTAATAATCTATTGAGAAATTTCTAGGTGATCATTAATGTGTTTTCATTTGAGCTCCAGAAAGGTTTTTCTATTGTGCAGCCCTCCACTGACACACTATTCATGCTTTCTATTATCCCTCCAGCTTTGTCTTCAGCTAAACATATTCTTTTTTTCCCCTCCAAGTGATTATTTGCATGAGGATTTGCATTTAAATGGATGCAGAAAGTGCATTAACAACACCTACACTAACAAAGCAAAAGCTGCTCAGTATTTGTTGCTGCCAGACATGAATAAAAAAAATTCAATTAATGTTTTGTGAGAGAAGTTCTCAGGTAACTGCATTTTAGGCGCAGGCTCTTCATTAGATTGCATTTAATACAAGCTATGCATAAAGCATTATTTGCGTGTCAATAGCCTAATCAGAAATGAATGATGACCAGAATACTATAGTGTTATGTGACATCAATTTTTAGCTTTTGGGTTCAATGAGAACCTCATGCCAGGGTACTCTGGAGATTTCTTCCTAAATTCTGGCTTGTTTATACCTCTTTCATTTTCCAAAAAAATTCAGTTGTCTATTTTTTTGGGAAAAAATACATTGATTCAATTGCAATGCAGTTTTCTTTTTTCTTGTACAAACTCAGATAATGGGAATTTTGCAAATGGCCTGAATATCTGAAAGAGAGAGAGAGTAGATATGAACAGAACTGTTGTGACTTGCATATTAAGTACAAATGCAAGATTATCATTTAGTGTTATGAGTGAGAAAATTAAATTGGACTTGGGTAAAGGATTCTATTACAGAATAATATTTTGTCTTTATTGTTAATTATTTTGTTTACAATAGTCAGTTTAAATGTATATTATTTATACAGTGACACATGATTTAGCATAAATAATTTACACAGAATATGGAGTTAATTTCTAATTAACTTTTAGCTCTGTTGGCTTGTAAAGCTGCTTTAGATTAAAACGCTCTCTCTTTCCACTGAGTTCCTGAAGGGTAGCAGCCGACATCATCACAAACATTCATTTGAGAAATATGTTCATTTTACTAAGAGCTATTAATTTTAAAAGGTTGCGTAAAATAAAGGGGGGATAAGGAAAAAAGGCAGTTTTCAAAATAATCAACATCATTTGTCTTCGTATGATTGCACAAGAAAAACAGACTGGAGACATTTGCTAGCCTTCTGAATATAATATGGCACTAATGCCTCCATGTCCTAAAATGCAATTATTCTTTATTGCCTAAAAACAATTTGCCATATACTGTATGTGCTAAAGAGAAATCCATAAACATTTGAGGTAAATCACTAACAGGTCTTTCTTGTTTATAAGGATTTAAAAAATCTATATTTCCCTGCCTGTTAATGTGGAATAGATCTAAATAAAGCAAATTCATTGCTTCCACTGAGAGTTGTAATGCAACAATGAAATAATCTGATTTCACATATTATAGTTAGTGTCTTCTATGTCCCTGCCATAACAGGTGTAATAAATAAAGCAGATTCTAAAAACCCGCAGTATAGCTCCAGTGATTGATTTGTAGCCTGCATGAGAAACAATGATTTCAAATGAAACAACCTATGTTCTTTGTAAGTTTGTATTATGTTAAATGTACTTCTAATTTCTCACTCTCCCATGCTGTCTTTCATGAAGGGAAAAAAATCAAAATATCGTAGAGTTCACATCTACTCCCGCCCCCCACAAGTAACAAACCAGATCATCAGACTCCTTTCCACTAGGCCAGATTGAGCTTTTGGTGCCAAATGTTGGTTTCATTTATGCATTGTACAACTCCTGTTGTCTTCAGTGGAAGTTGCATTGACACAACTGAGGGAAATATCTGGGATAATATTCATATTGGTGATGTTGCTATAACTTTTAATACATGTTCCACTGCCACAAAGCAGGATATGCACTGGTACAACTTGATTCAGTATGGTAAACTAAGGTATAACACCTGCTTTGTGCTGATTTACTGTATCTGCATTGCGGGGAAAGAGAGAGGACAGACAAATCCCCAGTTGGTGAACTTTGTCATAATTACACTAGCATCAACAGTGTTGTGACAGCTTATACCAGCTGAATATCTGCCCCTGTCTGTTTACCGAGGTGCATGTACATCAGTTTATTGTATTATTTACATCCATTTCTTCATATTAAGAAGCCCTAAGTTTGCTGATTCTTCAGCCTTCAGATCTGATACCATGTCACTGTACTAATTTAGACTGAAATGAGCTTTGTGTATCATTCTTAATACACATTCACAGTATGGTCTCTAATTGCTCCTTTGGAGCTGTTAATGCTTTTTTATTGCCTAAAAAACAATTGTCTGTATGAAACGTAGTCATATAATCCTTGCTTTATGTTGTGAATACATGTCATTATGTACAATGGGCCAAATTCTTTCAGATTTCATGGACCTGAATTCTGTTGTCATTTCTACCAATGTAAAATGTAAATAATGACATTGAAGTTAGGGTCATTCCTTTCAATTTCCCATAGTATAATTGAAGCCAGAATCTGGATGCCTTATCAGCTTTCTGTGCTATGTGGGAAAAGGGTAACAAATACAGAACATGTTTGAGAAGGGCATGGGTAGAAAAACTGCAAGAGAAAAGTTTGTTGAGAGAAGCTGAATGGAAATATAGAGGAGGGAAAATTAAAGTCTAGATTCGTAAGACATCAAAATACTTACTGGAACACTTAATAGGATTTCTTGCCCAGGTGGAATTCAAAACCTAGAGTTAGGCACGTGAGAGTCCCCCAAAAATGCATGGGGAAAGGGAAAAGAAGAGAGAGATGAAAAAATAACAACGAAAATAAGAAATGTCTTAGCTACCCTCTGAAGATTTGGGGTTGAAAAACCAATAGTTTAGGGCAGCAGAAGAAAGTCCTTCCACTAGTGTTCAGTAAACTAGTTCCTTAGAAAGTCCATTATCTTTTACTTTTTCTAATACATGAAGTGAAATAACCATAAGAGAAAAGTAATGTGTATACAATCACAGTGGAAGAATAAAAAAACCCTGTACTGTAACTTTATCGATCAGTACCTTCGAAAACTGCATTTAACCACAGGAGGATATTAGTATCACAAAATCCATCAGAAAAACCTAAAGAGAAAGAGGCTTTAGGAAAACATAAATGAATAAGCAGCAATTGATTGCCCTAGGTTCATGCTTTACTAATTTTGGTTTGTTGTGGTTTATGTCAGTTAGGTTCAGTGAACTAGTTTTCTAGTTGGTAATTCTTTGCTTTCTCATGTGACACCTCAAGACCTAGATGCCAATTCCTGTTGTAGGTGTTTTGCTTTTAGTTCCATATGGAAGGGGAGGGCCAAACTTTTCATTTTAAGTTTGATTTCTTTTATAACTGGTCCAATAATGCTTGGAAATAGGCCAATAACAAGGTCCTGCGTATGCAACACAGAAAGCTTGTCTATATGGCCTCTCACCTCATCCTAAAACCACTGCTGAAAAAATAAAACTGGTTTCAAATTTACCTGCCTTCCTTGCCCAGTCACTTTCTTCTCAAAAGCAACAGGTAAAATCCTGGTGACAGTGAGAAACCAGTTACAGTTTTGTTACTGATTTCAAGTTGAGAGCACAGCTGGAGTACTGCGTCCAGTTCTGGGCACCGCACTTTAACAAGGACGTGGACAAGCCTGAAAGCATCCAAAGAAGAGCTACCCATATGATAAGAGTCTTAAAAGGAAAGCCATACGAGGAAAGGCTGAGGGACCTGGGACTCTTCAGCCTGAGGAAAAGAAGACTAAGAGAGGACCTGGTAGCAGCTTACCACTACACTAGGGGAGTATATCAAGGGCTCGGTGAGCAACTGTTCACAAGGGCACCCAAGGGGAAAACCAGGTGTAATCACCACAAACTCCTGGAAGATTGATTCAGGCACAACATTAGGAAAAACTTCTTCACAGTCAGGGTGTCCAGACTGTGGAATAAGCTCCCTCCAGAGGTGGTGCAATCACCTACCCTGGAAATCTTCAAGAGGAGACTAGACAGTCACCTTGCTGGGGTCACCTGACCCCCAGTTATCTTTCCTGCTTGGTGCAGGGGGCTGGACCTGCTCGTCTTCCGAGGTCCCTTCCGGCCTTACAATCTATGAATCTATGAAGTCTGTGAGTCTCTGAGATTGCACCATAGAATTCTGTAGAAAGCAACTGGACTGTTGAGAATTCTGTAGGTGGTAATGCTAGGGACATACACAAACTGGTTTAAGTGATCAGAAACTGGTTTAAACCTGTAACAGAACAGACGTTCAGTGCATGTAAACTGCTGGCTGGGCAGGGCAGGGCTGTTCTCTTACTCTCACCTCTCACTGTGGCTCCTGTTCCTGCCCCACCATGCAGCACAGCTTGCCAGGGGTGGGGGGTAGCTTCTGCCCAGCACCTGGAGCTCTGGTTTCAGCTCCAGCTGCTTTCTGCCCACTCTGCCCACCTTCCTCATCCAGCCCAGCATGATGAACAGCCCCTGTTCGGGGAGTGGGTGGAAAGCAGCTGGAGCTGGAGCTCCTTGCTGTGAGCAGAAACTGCTGGGCTAAAGCTATTCTCCCCATTTGGAGTGGCTCAGCAGGAGCAGAAGGAGGAGGTGGAGGAGGAGTAACTGCTGGAGGGGAGGGGAAGCTCTGTGCTGGCTGGGCTCAGAAGGGCTATTCTCTTCTGTCCAGCTGCAGCTCTTGTCCTGCCACACAGCAGTGCTTAGGGCAGAGGGAGCATTAGCCCTGTGGCTTCCTCCCAGTGCCTGGAGCTCTGGCTCCAGTTCCTGCTGCTTTTTGCCCACTCCAGCTTCCCAGAGCAATGAGCAGCCCTTGCGGGGAGGGGAATGGAAAGCACCCAGAGCTGGAACCAGAGCTCCATGCACTGGGCAGGGAAGTGGGTTATTATCCCCTCCCTCCAGCATCTGGTGAAGTGGACAGGGAAGGAGTTTATCTCTTCTCCACTCTCCCTGTGCAGGGAGCAATTGATGGCGGCCCAAGTGGGCAGACCTTGGGTACGTTCCCCAGGGGTAGAGCGGGAATAACTCCCCTCCCTGCCCCTCTGCCTCAGGAAGCCATGCTGGCTGATGTCTGGCTGTGCCCTGGCCCTGCCGCTGTCACAGCAAGGGGAGAGTGCCCAGTGGACCCTGGCTCTGGTCTGTGGGACCCCTCCCTGGGCAGTTCACTCCAGGCTAGTGCCTGGGATGGCCATGGTCCCCAGCACAGCTTCCCTGC
Source organism: Gavialis gangeticus (assembly GCF_001723915.1). NCBI lineage: Eukaryota > Metazoa > Chordata > Crocodylia > Gavialidae > Gavialis > Gavialis gangeticus. The sequence goes on along the minus strand of NW_017729024.1, from coordinate 4,369,455 downwards.
AGCCCCCTGGCTTCTGGCCTGAGCCACTACAGGCATGTGCCTGAATTTTGTGAACATCTGTCCACTTTCTAGTTGGTTTGATCTAGGTGAGTTAGACTAACCTGCAAAGATTGAATCAATTCAGGCTCCAACTTTTTGAATGTCTGTCCCTAGAACATAGGTGCATCATGCCCTTATATCTGCTCTCTCAGTATCTAACATTTCTCAATAACTTTTACTAAATTAATTTAGGTACCTAAAATTTGAAGTGGTTTATTTATATACATCACATTTTTCATCTACTACCATAATTAACTGCAAAAATGACTTTTGCCACTTCCTAATTATCAGACTTCTTCATTTTTCTTATAGTGCTAGCTAAGAAAAAGGGATTCAGTATCCCAGTTATTTGATCATCATCAATATATTTTGGCATTCCATCTCTAAAATGAAGAATTCATTGAGTTAATAGAATAGTGAATAAAGGAAAACTGGTAGACATATACTTTGATTAGGAACAGCCCCCCCAAAACAGGAAAACGAAAAACACACACACACATTGTTTGAAATCCTTACGACAAATATTTAAAGAAGTTGAGAAGAGATAGATACTTGACAAAGTACTGGCATGAAATTGACACTGGTCAAGGTTAGAAAATAGGGAGAAGGCATAAATGCCTTTTTAGGCAATTTGCAAAATAGGATATGCATAGGAGCAGGGTATCCCAGGACTTTATATGAGTCCTTATGTGGTTTTCTATAAGTATATGATGAAGAAGAGGGGGTGAATACTGATGCAAAATTTGCAACATTATTCAGATTAGTCAAGGGTAGTTTATGACATATGACACAGTGCTTTTTAAAGAACATAAAATTAGTCAACTGTACAATGAAAGTGAATGAAGTCAAGTGTAAGATAATGCACATTGAAAAGAGCCATCTGAAATTCTCATAACATACCATTCAGGAAGAACTGTAAGGAATCACTGCAGCTAATTCAAAGAAAACATCTTCTCTATATGCAGCACTGGCCAAATAAACCCCCAAGATATTAGGTTGCCTTAGACACAGTAGAGATAATAAAACTGAGTATTGTAACCTTATATAAAACAAATCACTGGAATAGTCTCACTTTGAATACTATGTGCTATTCTGGCCAACTAATCCTAAGTAATAAAACATCTGATAACATAGTAGAAATTAAATAGGTGCACAAAAAGATCAATGAAGATTGTTACAGGCATGGAAATGACCATTGGAACCATTATTTAAAAGAGTAGGACTATGTAGGAGGGAGATGAATAAGAGTTATATTGAAAAATTAATAGAGAAGGTCAGTTGCTACTCCACTTTGCCAAAACATGAAGGAAAATAAACTGCAATTACAGATTTTAAACTCACATAAAGTTCTAGGAAGACTTATTTTTTTCTACTGGGAATGCTATATCCACCTGATTTAAATCCACCATACATGCAGACAGAGGAAAGAAGGGGATAAAAATCATGTACTGAGTGAATAAGGACAGTATTTTCAGAGCAACATATGCTATTCTTTTCTCTCAGATGTCCTCTTTCCAATATCACACAATTGCCAGAAGAAGCAACTTTTAAAAAAAGATTTGAAGACATGTTATTCAGAACCACGGTTTCTGTTAAGCTTGTAGTGCTTTTCCCCTATTCTCTACTTAACAAAGGATGAAATTTTAAATCAGGATACAAAACAAATTCACAGTTTGTTGTCTGTTTCTGAATAGCTTGGCCCAATGAGAAACAGGAAGGCTGAGAGGAAGAAAAATCTAAGTGGGATTTTAAATTAGAGATCAATAACTAATAGCACTAACGTTATTGTGGTTTAAGGGCTCAATCATGAAATCCTGACTTAAAAGAATAGCAGAATCAGGTCCAATTTATTTCTTATAGTTCCACCATCCAGAATGGGAAAAGCCTTTTATTTAACTGACATCTATTTCTTGCAACAGCTTCTTTGTCTACTATTTGTTTACACTTTAAAAAGAAGAAATGTTGAGAATAGATGGGGATAATTCACCTTATGTATAGATGCCTGAAATACTGCCCCCACCCTTAAATGTACAGTCAACGTAGAATACATTTTTTCTGGGCTTGGAAATATTCTGCTACTTTAACATGTACTTCGAGTGCTCCCATTTTTAAAATTATCCTATATAATCTAATCTTTAGAAGTTTAGCTTTTAGAGTTGTTAATAATAATAGATGATTAATTTCAATGGATCCTCATTAGTAACACTATTCATTTCAGATCCTCATTAACCTGTCAGACAAGAGCTTTGGATTCACCACTGTTAGAATCAAAGCAGGTTCTAATAAGCTCTAATTACCATGAATGAGGTGTCATACTTTATCTCTTAGGGTGTTTGTATGTTAGTGGATTGATAGCATTCTGCTCAGATTCAGTCTCAGATATGCAATTTTCTGGACTTTGCTGGATTATAGCACTATTTCCTGAAAGGACAAGAATAAAACTAGCTGGAAGAGATTTAATTCAGTATGAAATAGAATGCTAAGTACATCATTCAGCTGAGATGCAATTCCTGTAGATAAGCGCAGATGTATTTGGAACAGCTTTTTTATAAACATACACACTGGATATTTGTGTACATCAGCAATATGGTGTCTTCAGCCTACAGGGGACTTTATATTTAGATTAAGTAGTTAAGAGGTCATGGTCATATACAAGGATGCACAAAAAGCTGAGCTCAGTGATGTACTGCAACATGACAGAGTCAGCTTTAAAACTCCTAATGACAGCCATCTTCTTTTGATCAGTGAGGCAGCACTGAAGGCTTTTTAAAAATGTCAGAAAGCTCACTGATTACATTATAAGAAACTTCCTAGAATCTACTGAAGTGGCCCATTAATGGTCCTATGGTCAGGTGCAGAAAAAGCTGCCTATAAACTATGAACTTGGTTTAGAGCCAGTTTCTCCCTCATTTTAGTTTCTGTAGATGGTCATGATGCTGTCAAAATAATTATTGAATGTCCATGCTAGTTTTCAAAAAAATGGGAAATGGAGGTGGCCTATAGCTGTTAGGATCATTGCTGCTTCCCAATTCATTAACTAGGATTACTATGTTTAATTCACTGGAGGGGGTTGCAAGGGAAGGGGAGGGAAAGGGAAAGTCACAAAATAAATTAATGGTGTGTAATTGGCAAATTAATTACAGATAAGCATTTCTGTGTAATTCATGTGTAATTCATGGCAATAATATAATCACACCAGTGAATGACAGCCTTTGCAGGACACGCTGAGTTCAGTAGGAATTCAACTACCATCCTTTTCCAAGCTCACTTTCGTCTTTCTATATTGTTCTGTTGATCTCCAACAACAGTCCAGGGAACAAAAAGTCTATATTTTCAAAAGAAACTGGACAAATGGTTTCTTATGAACAAATGATTCTTATGCATAAATTCTTGGAGTCAAATCTTGCACATGGGTGATGTGTGGTTTCTACTGAAATCAGTGAAAAGTCAATGTGTGCATAAAGGCAGTTTTGTTCACAGACACAAATCACACCATAGTCATTCCAAAGCTTCAGGTTCCATGAGTGCTGTGTGGTCACTAAATACAGCAGCTTCTTGATATTACGAGGAAGTTGAAAAATGTGATGAAACACCTTTAAGCCTCCCACTCATTAATCAGTTTATTGCTGCTGTGGTCTTGCAGTGGTCATGGATACACCTATCTACCCATCCAAGTGACTAACAAGAGTGGTGTGGCCTCATTTGCCAACAACAGGTGTGCTGTGTTCTCAAGAGTCACAAGGTGAGTGGAGATAGAAAGGAAGTGTGCTTAGTAAAAAGAGGTGAGAGTGGACATAGTACCAGAGACTAAGGCTAAACACAGACATTCAAAGAGCCTGAGGAGGAATCGATCTAAATTAGGAGGGTTTCTAAAAGTGGCTTAGGTTAGATTGATAGCGAACAGGATACACATTTGCCCTTTGGGGCTGTGGGGGGAGGCAAGGGCATGCAGGCCTGGAGGAGGCCTGCATGATGGGGGTGCTTCTGCATGCCTCCCAGCATGCCCTGTGCACTCCCCAGGCTGCAGGAGACTGCTGAGCACAGCCAAGCACCCAGAACCCCCTTGATTGGCTGCCAGGCACAGGCAAGCATGCCCCAACCCCTGTCACATCACCACAGACTCTCCCTCATGCCTAGGCCTAGGCTTCTAGAAAAGCCCCATTGCAAGCACCCTCTATCGTAAATGGCACATGCCTTCATGTCCTGCCCTCTTGGAGGGAAGTCATGGAGTAGGGGACTTTAGACCTAACACCACTCATTCCTGGACTTTGGAGCGAAGACCGGGGACTTCTCCATGTAGAAACTGGACAGGTGTGTGATCCTGGACCCACTGTCCAGCTGTAGAGCTGGGGCAGGGGTGGTGCTGGGCTGGGGGGGAGGAGGTTTCAGGTTGGGAGATATCACCACAGCAGGGGATGTGGACTCCTAACTTTCCCTCATGGGACCCCCCACCCTCTTAGCCCCCATTCCTGGGGACACATCTTACCCTTTGTGGACCCCAGCCATGTGACCCTTGGCCATGTCTGGGGGCCATGTCATGCAGCAGGACTGATCCTGGGGTTAACTGTCTCTTCCAAGGTAGTATCACTCCCCTGCAGTGGGAGGCAGGCCAGAAATGGGGCCACAGGGAGTGGAAGAGCTCACCTCTGGGCCTCCTGGCTGGCAGGTGGATGAGCTGGGCTGTTGGGATCTGTGGCCAGGCAGTCCCAGCAACAGCTTAGTCCAGTAGGCTGGTAGGCTGTGTTCTCCACCCAGTTCTGAGTGCTCCTGTTCCCCTTTGGAACAGGAGCCACACTTAGTGAGGAGGATTGCTCTGGGTTTTATTCAGTCTGCAATACACTGTTTCTGTTACTCCTGCTTTTCCTTCTCCTGTTGTCATCATAAGGTTTCAAAGTACAGCTACTCTTCACTTAACATAGTTTCATAGTTTCATAGTTTCTAGGGTTGGAAGGTACCTGAGCAGATCATCTAGTCTGACCCCCTGCCATGGCAGGAAAGAGCACTGGGGTCAAATGACCCCAGTAAGGTGGTCATCCAACCTACTCTTAAAAACCCCCAGGGTGGGAGCCTGCACCACCTCTCTTGGAAGCTGGTTCCAGACCCTAGCCGACCTGACCATAAAGTAGCGCCTCCTGATGTCAAACTTAAACCTTCCCTCTGCCAGCTTGTGACCATTGTTCCTGGTCACTCCTTGCGGCGCTCGGGGGAACAGGGACTCCCCCAGCACCTGCTGATCCCCCCTAACCAGTTTATAACAGGCCACAAGATCCCCCCTCAGCCTTCTCTTTTGAAGGCTGAACAGGTTCAGGTCCCGCAACCTTTCCTCATAGGACCTACCCTGCTGTCCCTTGATCATA
>NW_017729024.1:4363165-4363742 GCF_001723915.1 Gavialis gangeticus | reverse complement strand
GGCCGGCTGACTTAAAAATGTCCAGCCCCTCCAGAAGCTCCCTAACTAAATCCTCACTCACTCTAGGCCCAGGTGAGCCTCCCCCGGGGCCCGAAGGGGGCCCAGCAGGGAGGTGGCAGTTCTGGTCCTTACTGAGGAAGACAGAGGCATCATAGTTAGGTTCTTGAAAAATGTGACTTTAAGCAAAACTATGTTCAGCAAATCCAATTTCTCCACAAGAATTAATGTAAATGGTGGAGGGAGGGTTAGGTTCCAAGGAAATTTCTTTTGCCAGACAAAAGACATTGTATACCCGCCTCTGCAACCCCTTGCCTCCATTCCTCTGTGCTGCAGCATGAGCTGCCCCATGTACAAATCCAGGGGCACAGGTCCTCCCTGCCTCCTGGGAGTGCATGTGGTAGCGGGGAGCTGGCCCTCCCCCTCCTCCAGATGAGCCACCTGTGTCTCCATCCTGCTCCCCACTGGGGCCCTGCAGCCACGCATTGTGGCTCTAGGCCTCAAGCCCCAAACCCAAAAAACCCTAAACCTTTTATAGATGAACCTGAAAAGAAGGGATTCACTGAATTACGAATTTCTT
>NW_017729024.1:4357773-4358165 GCF_001723915.1 Gavialis gangeticus | reverse complement strand
ACCCCACCTTGCTTGGCAGCAGCTCCAGTCTTGCCCCAGCTCCTTCCCTACAGGGGCCTCAATCTCCCCCATCCCACTTACCTGCTGAAGCAGCTCTGCAAGCTGCCTGACATTTGTGTCCTCTCTGCCACCTGAGCTAGCTGCACTGTCAACTGAGGTGGGGCACTGAGCATTTGCACTTCTATCTGTTTTTAAAACTGTGTTTGCAGAGCTCAATAAACTCTTTTAGTGCCTTTCCATGAGTACAAGGGGGAGGGACGGGGACTGTTTCAGCACCAATGCTCTGGCCAGCTGCGAGGAGCCTACACTTCTCCCAGGAGCTAAGCATGGCCTTGAGAGAGAGGGCAGGGAGGTGTGAATGTGGCAGATTTATGTTCCCATAGAATGGGAGA
>NW_017729024.1:4350252-4352773 GCF_001723915.1 Gavialis gangeticus | reverse complement strand
CCAGCTGCAAGGAGCCTACACTTCTCCCAGGAGCTAAGCATGGCCTTGAGAGAGAGGGCAGGGAGGTGTGAATGTGGCAGATTTATGTTCCCATAGAATGGGAGAGAGGCTACTAACCACCCAAGGCCAGGGGGTGGGGGGCCTGACACCTTGGCTGCAATCCAGGATGGAAGGGAGGGAGGGGCTGGCCTATTACTGGTCTGCCCAGGACTGAAATATAGACATCTCTCAGGCATTTAGCAGCCTGGGGCCCTGTGCTTTGAGTGGCCTGGGCAGGGTGATTAACCCTCCCCCACACAACTCTATCCCTGCACACCTGCTCTCCCAGTGCCTTCTGGTCACAATGGTCTGAGAGAGGGCTATGATTGTGAAGATGGCCTGTAGTGGCTGCAGGTCCCCCCCACTCCCCATTCCTTCCCTTGCTTCCTCCAGAATATCTGCATTTTCTCCAGTGTCTGAATCCCAGTCATGTGTGACTGGTGCCTCCTGAGTCTAGGGGAGCACCAGTAGGGCACGACTGGGGGCAACCGATGGGGGTGTCCCCCAGAAGCTAGTCGCCAACCATGCCGGTAGCATGGTGGCAGCAGAAGTGCCCGCACTTCTGTCGCCAATGTGCCGCTGGCAGAGCCAATTTAACGGGGGGCACTAGTACTCTCCGTGCCCCCCTACCAGCCAGAGTGCTGACTGTCGGGGGGGCACATGCCCCCCCTGTGCTCCCCTACATATCACCTGTGATCCCAGTCATAGCCAGGTGGAGCAGGGCTGAACTGTACCATCCGAGGCTACATGGAGTCCTTGATCAGTGCCTGACTCATCAGTAGAAGTTGGGAAACGCTGACTGTGGGTCCTGCAGGTCACACTGCAGCAGTGACTACGGCACTAGTGTAATGTCTGTGACTGGCCTCAGAGACAGTAGACCAGGTTTCACTGGATGGGAGAAGAAAGGGCACAAGAAAAACAGAAAAAAGATGGTAACATAGTTAATGTTAAAGCATTTCCTATTGTAAGCACCTGTTTTTAGATGCTCATCCAAAGTATTCACCTTTACCCCTTGATCACCTTCACCATCTGCTGTAAAGCTGGCAAGTCAGTCAGCAATACAGAAGTCCTTGACTTCAGGCAAGCTGACTTTGACAAGCTCAGGAGGCTTGTCAGTGAGACCCTAAGGGACCACAACCCCAAGGGGAGGGGAGCTCAGGAAGAGTGGTTGATTCTCAAGGGAGCGATCCTCTATGCACAAGCTAATGCTATTCTGTCTCAGAGGAAAGGCTGCAGAAGGGCAAAGCAGCCCCCTTGGCTCTCCAGGGAACTAGCAGACCTCCTGCAGCTAAAAAGAAAGGCCTACAAAGGGTGGAGGATGGGTTCCACCTCCAAGGAGGAATATTTTGCACTGGTTTGGTCCTGCAGGGAGTGAACCAGAAAACCCAAGGCTACAACTGAACTCCAGCTAGCTTCGAGCATCAAGGACAATAAAAAGTCCTTTTTTAGATATGTGGAGAGCTAGAGGAAAAGCAAGGGCAACATTGGACCCCCACTAAACCAGATGGGGCAACTGGCAACTGATGCCCAGGAAAAAGCCAACCTATTAAATGGGTACTTTGTGTCGGTCTTTCATCAGTCCCACAGGATCCCCCTGCCCACTACGGGACAGGGAGGCCTGGGTGAGGGAGGCCTGGGTGAGGGAGATGTCCTGCCTTTCATTAATGCTGACCTTGTGTCCAACCTTGAGAGCCTGGGCACCTTAAAGTCAGCTGGCCCTGACAATCTACACCCCAGGGTACTCAAGGAGCTGGCTAGCATCATAGTCCAGCCCCTGGCATGGATCTTTGAGAACTCCTGGCACTCTGGTGAAGTGCATGAAGATTGGAAGAAGACCAATGTGGTGCCTATCTTCAAGAAAGGGAGGAAAGTGGATCTGGCAAACTACAGGCCCATCAGCCTGACTTCTATCTTGGGGAAGGTCTTAGAAAAGATTATTAAAGAGGCCATTCTCAACAGACTGGCTGATGACAACATCCTGAGGGATAGCTAGCACAGGTTTGTTGTGAGTAGGTCTTGCTTGACCAATCTTATCTCCTTTTACAACCAGGTGACCTATCACCTGGACAAGGGAGAGGAGATTGATGTCATATATATTGACTTTAAAAAAGCCTTCGATCTGGTATCCCATGATCACCTCTTGGCAAAACTGGCCAGCTACAGCCTCGGGTCCATAATGATCCACTGGCTGGGGAATTGGCTCCAGGGTCAGACCCAGAGGATGGTGGTTGACAGAAGTCAATCATCAGGGTGCCCTGTGACAAGTGGGGTTCCCCAAAACTCTGTCCTTGGACCTATATTGTTCAACTTCTTCATTAATGATGTGGACATTTGAGTCAGAAGCGGACTGGCCAAGTCCGCTGATGATACCAAACTCTGGGGTAAACTTCCATACCTGAGGACAGGAAGGCAATCCAGACTGACCTTGACAGGCTTAAGAAATGGGTGGATGAGAACCTGATGGTGTTTAACACTGAAAAAT
>NW_017729024.1:4344934-4345252 GCF_001723915.1 Gavialis gangeticus | reverse complement strand
CTACAGCCTCGGGTCCATAATGATCCACTGGCTGGGGAATTGGCTCCAGGGTCAGACCCAGAGGATGGTGGTTGACAGAAGTCAATCATCAGGGTGCCCTGTGACAAGTGGGGTTCCCCAAAACTCTGTCCTTGGACCTATATTGTTCAACTTCTTCATTAATGATGTGGACATTTGAGTCAGAAGCGGACTGGCCAAGTCCGCTGATGATACCAAACTCTGGGGTAAACTTCCATACCTGAGGACAGGAAGGCAATCCAGACTGACCTTGACAGGCTTAAGAAATGGGTGGATGAGAACCTGATGGTGTTTAACACT
>NW_017729024.1:4344408-4344923 GCF_001723915.1 Gavialis gangeticus | reverse complement strand
GGTCCCTTCCAGCCCTAATTTCTATGAAATCTATGAAATCTATGAAAACCCTTGAAATTATTCATGGTCAGTCTCTGCTCAAAATTAATTTTTTGTTTTTTTAAATTCAAGAATGATATGTTCAACCCTTTCTGATTTTTGTCAGAGAGGAAAAAAACCTGACACTTTTCTCTGTAAAGGAAAAAAAAACCCTTTAGCATAAATCAGAAATGGCGAAACTTTGAAATATGAAACTTGGTATGTAAGTAGTCCCTGATGAATCGTAGATATTTTGCTAGGTAGTATAAAATTTGATTGTAAAATAACAAAGTTATAAACATTTTAAAGTGCACCCCAGAGCAAGTACAGTAGAAAATTTCATTAATGTTTAAATGGACGAGTGAAACCATACTCAGGCAAATGTGCATAAAGCTGGTTTTTAATGTAACAGATGGTATAGGCCAAGGAAGGGCCGGAGGTTTCTAGGAGTTCTAGTGCCACTACTGATACTACTGTACCCAAATAATTCACGCAGC
>NW_017729024.1:4336608-4339408 GCF_001723915.1 Gavialis gangeticus | reverse complement strand
GTGAAACCATACTCAGGCAAATGTGCATAAAGCTGGTTTTTAATGTAACAGATGGTATAGGCCAAGGAAGGGCCGGAGGTTTCTAGGAGTTCTAGTGCCACTACTGATACTACTGTACCCAAATAATTCACGCAGCACCTGCTTCAGCCAGTCCAGGACCTGAATTGCATACAGTGCCTATGCCAGCCTATCCAGGGTAGGCACTGTGTGCAGCATGCATCCTAAACAACTAGAGCATGTGCAGCAAGTATTCCAGACTGACCTCAAATGGGCATCATGTCACATACACTGGATCTGGCATGTGGAGGGTAGTGGAGAGGGGATCCATAGGTCCGATCTGGCCTGTGGCCCAGTCCAGTGCCGCTCATCCAGCCCATGGGACCATATGAATTTGACACCCCTGATTTACAGTAATTTGTGGTCCATGGTACACTTTGCAAGAACAAGGTACTTAATACCTGTCAATAGGAACAGGGATCATGCTACTGCTTAGAAAATTACTGTGCTACTTAGATCATATAATATTAGTGTGGAATGCTTACTGGGATAAAATATAATGTTAGCGTTAAGCCTGTGAGCATACCCACTAGGAACTGCTTCCAGAAGTCTAAGCTGAGTTAAGTTGAGATATATGCTCACTCATTTCATAAAAATGCTGTCTTCTTTCCAACCAGCTGGCTTCCTAAATTCCTGTGGTACGTTACCTTATTACCTGGCTTATACATTGACCTCCCTTAAATTCTACTTGTAGTTTTGTTTGGATAAAATATTCTTTCATACCTTGCTGTGCAACACTGTAGGTGTAAAATATGTATAGTATTTAGCTTATAGGACTGCAGAATCTGACTCAAGCATCTGTATTTCTGCTGAAAGCAAAGTGATTCCTATATATATTATGAAGAGTGCATTTTGAGATACTTCATGATAGAAGATACTATACATATGCAAGTTATTACTGACATTAATGGGATTTACCTATGTAAATCTTGCCTCATTGGGAAAACAAATCCCAGTGAATTTTTTGCTGGGTTTTTTTCCAAATAAAGATTTTCTGTTATCCTGGTACAGAATCATAATTCAATTAAGAAGTCTTTTTCTTTGCCTTATTTTGTGTGCTTTTGATTGTAATACAATTTTACTTGGCAACAGACACAGCTTGAAATGGTATTCCTTGCATATAATTTTTTGTTAGAAATAGAAAACCCAGGAGTGCATTTTTAGTGCATCTGTTTTTGTTGTTGCTTAAAATGTGTGCATTTGGAGAGCACCTAGCATATGAAAGGATGTATTTGAAAAGATTATACAAGTGTTATATGAACAAAAAAGAAAAAAGAAAAGAAGTGAGTCTGCTAAAGAGTAAGAGTATAGACGGAGTATAGATTAAAAATAATCTAGGCATGAACCAAAATGGATACTTTGTCTCGGTTTTCAATCAGGTTGATTATACTGACTACAAGGTAAAAAGCAAGATGGATAACAGGAATGAGGGTATGAAAATGGAAAGTACCATAATTAAGCAAGACTTAAGGGGATTAATATCATGGGGAGTCGACCCATAGCGACTGGATAATCTGAATCCTAAAATGAAAGAACTGGCACATTAATATGCAGGTCCTATAACAAGCATTTTCAACAAATCTATTAAGACAGGGGTGGAGCCATACAGCTGGAGAATAGTAATTTAGTTTAAAAAGTTGGGGAGTGATAACTTCTGTAAAATGCAAGGCTTAATTTAAAACATGGATTAATTTAAAACAGATTAATTGAAAACATGGGGTAAAGGCAAAATGGGATAAAATATAACATGGATTTAACAAAGCTAAATCATCCTAGACTGGCCTGATAGCTTGGCTTGGTAGATAAAATAAATTGTACAGATTTCTTCTATCTGGACTGCAGAAAGCACTTGATCTGTTCCCACATTGTAAACTCTAGTTAAATTGGAGAAGATGGGGATTAGTAGAACAATTTTAAAGTGAGTAAGGGGCTGGATAATGGGAAGACAGCAACAGGTAGTGCTCAAGGGAAAGTATCAGGCTGGAGGGAGGTTCAGAAGTGGATCCAAGGGGCCACTTATGCACTTGTAGCCTCTTTGATTCCCACTGCACCCAAAGTGTAAAAACAAGTGCCTGACAGTGACAGCAGCATTTATAGTCAGGTAGTGCTGAGGGATTCAATGGACTACATGGCTTATTATAATCTGTCTGATCCCTTCTAAACTCTTCCTTCCATAGCTGTTAATGACCCTCTCTTCTTTTTAATGGTCTTGATGTTCCACTGATCAAGCTTTACTTTTTTGGCAATTCCGCTGTTAGCTGTTTCTCTTAATGAAGGTCCTGTTTCACAGCCCTGTAGACTGTTTTTAACTCATTCTAATCAAGTTACATAATTGTTCGCTCCAGTACAGCCCTAGGCCCGTAGTATATTAATGAACCTTCTAATTTATTTGTAACTGGAGAAAAATATGCATTATTTATAGATGCATAGATTGTAAGGCCGAAAGGGACCTTGGGAGATCATAGAATCATAGAATCAATGAGTCGGAAGGGACCTAGACAGATCATTGAGTCCGCCCCCCCGCCATGGGCAGGAAGGAGCACTGGGGGTGGGAGGGGTCATAAGACCCCAGCCAGGTGCCTATCCAGTCTCCTCTTGAAGATTTCCAGGGAAGGTGAGAGCACCACCTCTCTGGGAAGCCTATGCCAGGCTCTGGCCACCCTTACAGTGAAGTAGTTCTTCCTAATATCTAACCTAAACCTATCCTCCCTCAGCTTGTAGCCATTGTTCCTGGTGACTCCAA
>NW_017729024.1:4318304-4336517 GCF_001723915.1 Gavialis gangeticus | reverse complement strand
TCCTTAACTAGGTCTGAACTAACAGTTGGGGGACTCGCATCCTTCCCAGGCCTCTCTACGCTGTCACCCGAGAGCACCCCATTGTCAGCAGACAGGAACATGGAGGCAAAGAACTTGTTAAAGAGTTCTGCCTTCTCTCAAGCGTCCGTCACCAACTGCCCTGCCCTGCCTCGTAGGGGTCCAATGTTACCACAAGACTTCTTCTTGCTACCTATATACTTAAAGAAGGACTTTTTGTTATCCTTAATCCCAGAACCTAATCTAAGCTCCACTGCTGCTTTAGCCTTCCTTATCAAATCCCTACAAGCTCGGGTCAGGGAGGTGTACTCCTCCTTGGTCCCTGCCCCCTGCTTCCACCACCAGTACACTTTTTTCTTTGCCCTCAGGCCAGCCTGGATATCCACACTCAGCCATGAAGGTTTCTTGGACCCTTTTCCTGCCTTCCTGCACAGTGGAATTGTGTCCTGCTGCGCCCCAAGGATAGCCTCCTTGAGGAAGGACCACCTTTCCTGGACCCTCTGAGTCCTATCCTGCAGCCAGTTTCTCACCCACCTGATTGACTCAGAGTTACGTCCACAATCCTCCACTTTTCTTGTGAGGACATCGTGGGATACTAGATCAAAGGCCTTTTTGGAAATCTAGGTATACAATGTCAACCTGCTTACTTGTGTCCAGGTGGTGAGTTACCTGGACATAGAAGGAGATGAGGTTGGTAAGGCAAGACCTGTCTCTGATGAAGTCATGCTGGCTGTCATTCAGCATCTTACCTTCTGCAAGCATATTGCAGATAGACGCTTTGATGAACTTTTCTAGTATTTTCCCTAGGATGAAAGTTAGGCTGATTGGCCTATAGGTACCCGGGTCCTCCCTCCTGCTCTTCTTGTGGATGGGCACAACATTTGCCCTCTTCCAGTCCTCAGGGACTTCATATGTAATGATACACCTCCTCATCTGCACCCCCCTTTTCAAAATCCTAGGTCTGCCCATGGGGAGATTAATCAGGTTAATGGAGGTTCTTAAAAGTCAGTCGTCAGACTGAACTTATATAATCTTTTCGTCAGGGACTTTTAGCACAAAGTTGGGAATCATCATCAAACAGTAGTAGGGCTGGAATATCATACAGAGAGTAGTGGGTAACCTTAAGTACCAGAGTAATAAAAGTGGTAGAAAATTCAGTAGTACAAACCTGTACATTTGGGAACTAACAAAAAAATTCAAACGTAGGCCAGGAGTTAATGAGTTGGAAATGCCTGAGGTGGACAAGATCCTGGATGTAGTACTTGATCAAAGGCTGACAGTGAACTACCAATTTGATGCAACCATGAAAAAGACAAATGAGTTGGACGCATTAGGAAACATATTTTCAGTAGGCACAGGAAAGTATTAATATTTGTGCAAGGCCCTGGTAAGAACTTATCTGGAGTCCTAGTAAACAAGTCTGGCCACCATTTTTCAAGAAAGATGAACTGAAACTGGAACTTATGCAGAGAGGAGCTCCTAGAACAGGTAGAGAAATGGAGTGCTCACCTTCTTAGAAAGGACAAGAAAAACTTGGCATGTTTAGCCTAGCAAAATGAAGGCATAGAGGATGTGATGGTTGCCGTATATAAATATATTAAGGGGTAAACGTGAAGGAGGGACTTAATTAAGCTAAAGGGAAATGTTGGCACAAAAACAAATGTGTAAAAACTGGCCATGAATAAATTTAGGATGGAAATTAGAAAACGGTTCCTAACCATTAGAACAAACATGTTCTGTCACAATCTTCCATTAGGGAATAAAATAGTACTTTTAAGAAGTATTTCAATGAGTTTATGATATGAATTATAGGACATGGTGCCTGTAACAGCTTGAGACTGGACTTGATAACCCAGGAGATGCCTTCTTGTCCTATAATACTGTAACACCCACACACACACAAACTTGGGTTGTTTATGGCAAAGCGTGTGCTGTTGGTTGTTGTGTATTGTGTTTTTGTGTGTGTGTGCATGGGTTTTTTTTAATGTGGACAAGATAGCTTCTGTTGTTCTGGCCATGTGCTCTTCACATGGAAAGCTGGGGCCTTGTATCGGGGCAATATATGTAAAATCCTTTGGCCTGATTGGCCAGGGGCAGCGAAGACTTTTCAAGCAGATTGGTTAATAGAAAGATGGAAGTGTGGCACTCCCTGACGGGACAAGGCCCCAGTGATATCACACGGTGGGATATAAAGTGAGCTAGGATGGCTTGTGGAGGAGGAGAAGCTGCTAGGAGCTGATAAAGAGTGAAGTCTCCTTCAAGGGAGAAGGAATTTGCAGCTAGAGAAAGGGGAAACTCAGGTGCAATGGAGTCTCTTGCAACACAGAAGGACCCATGCTCTCAAATAGCTCCCCATAGTGCAGTGACTCCAAGGAGCAGCTCATAGGAGTCTCCGGCATGGGCCCCCTCTCCAGCCCATTTCTGAAGGGCAGGCATAGGGGTGCAGGCCCCTGAAACTACCTGTTGGAGAGCCCCACGTCCCAGACTATCTCAGTATGAGTGAAACCTCCCCAAGAGAATGCCACCTATAGGCTTTGTTTTGTAGTTAATAGTATTTTAAAACTATATTAAGTGTTTTATCTTGTTTTCTCTGTAATAAATTTGGGTTTTGTGTTTGCTTGCTTGTAAGGAGGGGCTTTTGTTTATACGGGACACCCCAATTTCTGGGTGGGGGCTCAAACCACTGGTATAATTTATGGGGTAACCCAAAATGTGAACCATTCTTGCTGCTGACCAGTGCCCTGCAGAAGGGTTACAACACCATTAAGTGTTCATATATTATAAATAAGTGATGTTGCAGAAACAAATTGCATTTGCAAAAGAAAGCTAACGTCTATTTGAAATAGTTGCAAAACACAGCCTACAACCATCAATAATGTTCATTGATTGACTGTATTTGATACACTATAGTTTACAGAACATGGTTTGAACAGAGACAACAGAGAAACATCCAGCATTTTGACTTTGAATTTAATAGGGTTGTCTTGATTACATAGGACAAATAATGATAAGCTTGATTAAGTGACTTTATTTCATTGAGGTCTTTAAATAGCTGAATATGTAATTTGTAGCGTAACCTACCCAGTTACCTGTGTGTTGCCATGGCAATAAAATACACACTGAAATGACATTTGACATTCTTTTAATTTTTATAATTTGCAATCAAGACAACTATGAGTGCGCTTTATTTCAAAATGGCTTGTGAACAACAGAAATGTAAATAACACATCTTCCAAACAGCCATACATTCTAGTAACAAATGAAAGGTAAAAGATATCTACTTTATCTATTGCCTGTGTAGTTCCACTGAAAGCAGCTCTCTATGACTACCATGTAGGAGGAAGAACAGTACTTCGTTACAAGGCATGTCAAAAGCATATTGCTCTGGCTAACAATTTAATATCAATATTTAAGTACACCTATTTTTCCCTAACAGGGAAAGCTGCTACAGTAGATTAACACATTAACAGTGATATGCTGATAATGGGTCTCTGAGACTTGCAGGAGCCCTTTGTTAAAATTCTGACATCAAATTAAGCAAAGGTTAGGGTGATTTGCCTGTGCTCAAGAGAGGTCTTCTCTTGTCAAGATACCACTTAACCCTTTCTTGGGGCTCTTTAAAATATTACTGAGGAGCACATTTTCACCAGATACTCTGTGAATAAACTCATCCTTGGAGGGATTCGGAGTGCCATCTTGACATTGTCTCCCAGCAGGAAAATAATCAACAATTGGGTATCTTCACACAAGAGAATTAGGCTCCTTAAATGGGTGTTACATGCCATAAATGGATTTTCCAATTTCAGGAAGCAAAACAAAGTGGAATTGGGCAATACTCTACTTTGCATTTGCAGCTCAGGAAAACTCATATCAGGCACTTGACCACATCAGCTATCCCTTCATTCAAAAGAAAAGTAATGTTCCTTCTCCCTGAGAGAAAGAGATGCAGCCAATACAACCAGAAATCTGGTAGAATATTTCTAGTCAGCAGACAAAGAACAAGCCAAGAACATAATACATTCCCAAGTTCATTTAGATATAGACTCAACTTTAGTTACTCTGAACCAAAACCAAAGTCATGGACTTGAGGAACCCAAAATGCTTTTTTGAAATCCAGACTCTAGTTTAGAGGAGAACATGATCAAGAGCCTTTCTACAAAATAAACTTGATGGCATTGACCTTCACCTGATTTGAACCAATAGCCCAACAATAGTCACTTAAAACTTAATTATTTCTTCACACTACAGTATGAGCGTCAACTAATACATTCTTACAATATTTCAGTTATATTGATATATCACAATGATTATTTCATATTGAACAGGTGGCGAAATAGAGAGGTTAAGTGACTTGTCTAAGAGCACACAGTGACTCACTGGCAAAATACAGATTGAAATTCAGGAGGTCTTGGCTTTCAGTCCTATGTTCTATCTGATAGATTACGCTGCCTCACAGAAATGAAAAGCTCACCTACAAGTGAAAGGCTCCACATCCCCATAGGAATTGTCTCTGAAAAACAGTTATAGAATTAAAGAGCAAAGGGCATGTTGTGTCACAGTACTAAGATCTTACTAACATATCATGCAGAAAATGACTGTAGTGCCTTTAAATATAATTTGAAATAGGCTTATACTGTTAAGCAAGCACGGCTTTTGCATTATAAGGTGCTTTTGTCTGGCATAGTATGATAAAAAACAAGAGTTCCTTTAATGCCACAACAGCATTATAAAGCACTATTTTGGCTGTACCAGCACTTTGCAGTAAATCCCAAGGTAAAATTTTACATACTGTAATGTCATTGGGAAAAGAGTCAGCATTTTACAGCTTTCTCAATTGTTATTCAATAGAGTTACAGTAAAGAAGGCCAAAGGATGCTTGTTGCTGTTACTCTGACACTGTCATAGTTAAAAAAGTAGAGGCAATGATCTTTGTCCTGGAATAATACAGCCATTTAAGTCCTTGTCTTCGAAGTTATAAAGTCATGGAAATATTTAAGGGATGATGTTAATGAGGAAGTTGTATGTTGGCAATACACAGATTTTACAGGTAAACCAAGGACAATAGCCACCAAAGCAATTCTAACAGCATATTTTTCACCCATTTTTGTCTTCACTTTCCATTAACCTTTGCATGAAGGAGACTTTGTTTACACTGAAGCACATACAAAATAAATTTGGGTCTTGTTGCTGTGGAAGAAATCAAACTTCGCATTGTGTTTGGTATTACAATTCACAGACTCAGTCTGAGTTTATTGGTGACTATACCATAGGATCGTAGGGAGCAGATCTAACAGAACTCCTCCCCTTTACAAGTTAACATACCTTTTTATACCTAAAATTGTTTAAACAAAGCATCCTTGAAAAGAAAGTCAGGGGTAAATCATAACAGTTGCTTGCTCAGCAACACGTTTTGTTTTGAAAACTGTTATCACCTTTTTGTTTTTAGGAAAGGAAGAGCATTTGTTCCAAAAGAACTGTGCATGGAGTCATAATAAGCAGAAGAGTTTTTCTTATCTTAAAACATTTTAAAATACGAAGCAAGACCATTTTTTTTTCTTCACTCTTTTTCCTTAGTTAAGTTAGAGGCCTGGATTGATCTATAGTTGGATAGAGGCCTGGATAAATTTATAGTCAAGTTAGGGGGACCTACTTCAACATTGCCAACAGTCATTTTGGGATTAAATTCAGGGTTACCATATTTCCAGTTTCACAAAAGAAGATACCTGTGTGGCGGGGGGATATATGATTAATCAAGTACAACAAGAGAACAGGAATGTGCCCTTTGCAATAACACATGAAACCCATTGCCAGAGCCTCATTACAGAGGTAATTAAATACTCCCACAAAATTGACTATGACATACACAATATGCAATGTATACGATGAAAGAAAAAGTTTTGAGCCAGATCTTAACCTATAAGATTACAGAACCATAACTTCAAATAATTTCTCACTTGAAGCTCTTCAGAGGGCAAAATATGTAACTTCATCATAATAACCCAATCCTCGTGCCCTACCCAATACCATGAACTAGTCCCAGCCTCTGACAGGAACATGATCATGCCTTCCACCTCTTTATTACAAGTGCATTCATTCAGTTGGTTAACAAAAAATATCAAGTGTGACATTTTGGTTCCACAGAAGACAATGGAAATTTTGCTTTTGGTTACAGTGGGGCCAAAACAAAGTCCACACGATTAAGTTGACCAAAAGTAATGATGAATATAGACAAAAAGTTTCAATCAAAAAGTTGGTGTAAAAACACTCTCTAAGCTGAAATTTGTACACATCAAACATTTGTCAAAAAATTATAAACAGACATTGAAAGTGTAAAAAACAAAGTCTGTGAATGGAAAAAATGGTGAAATACACTGGAGAAATTGGTTGCTGTAAATGGCATTTCCACTATCCAATAAAAGTACCCTTATTGGACAAAAATATAAAAAAGATACATCATACCTCAATATAAAATTAAGGGGCTTTTTTTCCTTATAAGGCTTTGAATTTCTGCACTTATATTTTCACTGAGGTTTCCATTGATCTTTCTTTTAGGTTAGGATTTACACGAAAAACCTTTCCAAGCTGGCACCAAAACATGAATAATTGCTCGAGTCTGCATAGAAATGACAAACATAGCATCAATAAATCTGTGTGGATTTGACATCAATAAGGATGTCAATGTTAATAGTGGAAGATTGATGTTCAGGTTTTTCTGGCTGCTGACTGCATGGGATTGTTCTCTTGTGCATTACAGAAAAGAGTTGCATATCTAATAATAATTTAGAAAGCATATTCTTGTGGTATAACCAGAAGACGTCAAGCCTGGTGACTGGAAATTTGCTTCAGGATGAAACGATATAGCATTTCTGTGCTACAGTTTCTTGATCTGTGAAATGGATTATGATACTTAATTTATCAACATTTTCAAAGTGCATAAAGACTTTTTTGATGGAAATTACAAATCAGTTAATCCATTGCTACATACAGAGGTAGTTAACAGCTGTACCTTTGACTATTGTGATTTTTTCTTTTTTTTTTGCAGTTCCTCTTTTCCTAGATCTGGTTATGAATTGAGAATCTAATGAGGTTGGTGAGATTCCCCATGTTTTGTTTCTTGCTATTATTTCCTATGATTGTTATGGTAAAATATTATGTATAAGGAGCCGAGCCCGCAATGCCACATGCCACTTTGGGAAGCGCATCAGCTGTGCCTGGACTGAGAAACTCCGGGAGCTGGGAATCTCTCTGCAACCAGCCCTGCCAGCCAACTGCATCACCGTGATGCCCCGCATGAGAATCTTCCTGGAGCGGTTCCTGAAGGACGCTGTCCGTAACAAGAACACTAGCGACTTGAGGGCCTAACCCAACCAGGGTCTTCAACGTCAGCTTGAAGTGGTACTCCAGCAACCACTTGATGCCCAGTGGGAGCTTCACATGCTTCATGGACCTGCACTTCCTCCACCATGCCTGGCTCAACTGCCTGCCTCTGAGTGGGGCTGTCTGCTTTGGCCACCAGGACAAGAGGTGCCGGTGGTGTGGTTATGCAGCAGAGACCCTCCCCCACATGCTGCGCAGCTGCAGACCACATGCCAGAGCCTGGCAGCTCTGCCACAACACTGTCCAGGACCACCTGGTGAGGGCCATTCTGGCCACAGCTGGGAAGATCTCCGTGAATCCACCCAACATTGCCATCATGAATGAGGAGGCCAAGAAGATTGGGATCGTGGATGTCACTATCCCCTTCAAGAACTGGTGCCAAGCCTTCACTGATGATTGGGCTCACAAGCAGGAAAAGTACATCCCACTGGTTGACTCCAGAGGGGCTGCAGCTACAACATGACAGTCAACATGCTTATCACAGGAACCCTCAGAGCCTGGGACCCCAGCAATAAGAACACCTTGCGTGCCTGCCGTGTGTCCCACCACTACGCCAAGGTGATGTGTTGCCTCATGGTGTCTGACACCATCTGTTGGTCCCGTGACATCTATGCCAAGCACATCATGGGCCACTGCCAGTACACTGAACCTGCCAGACTGACCGTCACTGGACTGGGCCTAAAGAGGACCACCTGAACCCCTCCTCTGCACCTGATGGACTCCGAGAGGAATCTTCAATGATGGATCACTCCATTCCACCTGAAGAGGACCTCCACAATAAGACACTATAGACTGAGAAACTTTCTTCAACCTACCCCCTCCACCACTGTGGACCATTGTATGGGTTTGCGTGCATCTATCTTCTTTCTCAGCTCAGCATCGCAACCACCCTCTCTCCCCTTCCCCCATCCTCTTCTCTCAACCCTGGGCTTAGTTGGCTAACATTGTATTTTCTGTAACCTTGTTGCATTCCCTTCCTTACCCCGATCCCTCTTATGTTAGACCCTTGTTCAGGCACTCTGTATTTCCCTTTTGGTTTCATCATCTTTTTGGTTCATGATTCTTAACATCTACTAATAAAATTCAATATGTTTGGCCTTACAAAGCATACCTCTGAGTAACTGTGTATAAGCCTAAAGGAAAAGTGGTATTTTAGGGCCCGTACCCACTCCATTGAGATTGCTGGGAGTTTGATCCACAGGCTGTAGAGAAGCAGAATTAGGTTCTTACGGCAATTTTGAGGAAGAAAATAAAACAATGCTTGTAAGTAATAATGCCACTATGTAAACTTAAAAGCATGTTTTAGCATTAGACCTTAATTAGTAGGAAATTTCTTACTGGAATTTCTAATAAATGCTCTCTTAAAAGTTATGTTATGTATGGCTGCTGTGTTATTAGTAAGCTATTTGAACAAGAAAAAATAATAATTTTTATGGATATGCATATCCACATCTTGCAGAATAGTTCCTTGGGATGCTGAATACACATATATCCCCAAAACCAAGCTTTATACATTTTCTCCCAAAATACTTAGATGTAGTACTTGCTATATTATTCTACATGATTTTTTAACATCTTTTTTGTTGTTGTAAATAATCAGATTGATTAATTTTCTACTTAACAGAAACTTCTGGTGAATTGTAAACAGCTGAGAAAAAATAATTGTCAATCATCAGAAAAAAATGTTATTAAAGGTAGAAAAAGAATGTATCCATAAGCTAATGGAAATAAAACCAATAAGCCCTGAAAACAGTAAAGGAAACATTAATTCAGTCAGTGCCCTTTCAGTGCGCCTTAGGAATCATGAGTAGCAATTTAAAATCCTGTTTTTCTCCTGGGAAGAAGTGCTGCCTGGAATATGATATAAACTATACTGATCAAATAAAAAGGGGAGCCTCAGGCTAAAACAGAGAGAAAGAAGTTACAACAAAGAAAAACAGCTAGTTGTATGAAATGACACATTTATATACCAGCAAAGTAAAATTAGAATCCCCCCCATTTACTTTATATCAGCTGCAGAAGAAAAATGGCTGTTTTACAGAGACAAGACAACAGAAAACTAGAGTAACATAAAATAAAGGGTTATTTTGAATCATACCCAGAGGATGTCTTCCAATATATATATTTAGGGTCTGGTAATAATATAATATCATTAGTTTGTTTTGGACACAAAAACCTGATACAATAAAAACATACATATTACAGAGGTATAAGAGTCTATTAATAAAGGTCTGTATGTGACAATTCAAGCACAAAATGGGATTTTTGCCCAAAACCTACCAAAGAAGAGAAAACATCCTCTTTATGTCCTGTCAAAGAGGAATTACAATATAAGGATTTTGTTTTCTGGAAGCTTGAAATCTCTCATGAAATCATACTTTTTTGATTTATGCTTATGCTTTAGCTTGACACTATCTTAAGAAATAAAGAAACCATGCATACTAAATAGCTGTGTCCTAAAAAGCACAGATACTGCCAGCATATGGGGTATAATAACTTAACAGAGAAATGAGATTGTGAATTTACTGTTACCAAGAATCTCATTGAAATTAATGACCCATCATATGTTAAACAGTTCTTGATTTTGTTTTTGTGGCTAGGCTGGCTTTCCAATAGAGAAAGAATATTCTTTCAAAAACACTCTAGGTATTTGTGCTTGCTGTTACAAAATAACAGCTGACACTATTGTATGTGATAATTGAAAAAAATGCCCTGTGGCACTTTGTGGAAGTTACATGGCATAGCTGTGCGTTCGGTGAAAGGTTTCTAGTGAAATATATCAGTCCCAAATTTCAGCTTAAAAACCTATCTTGCTGCTAATTAAGGAACAGCATGTAATGGGTAAGTACTGTAGATTCATAAAATAGTAGGTTTAGAAGGGATCAAACACCCAGAATGATAGGAGAACCCAAGGTCAAGATCTTACATCTAGATGAAAATTTACAAAGAATTTTAATTATAGCTGCTTAAAGCAAATGCTCTAAAAGTGTAACAGAGGTCAGCTTAAACAACTGTTCCCATCCTTCATGGCTGTGAGAAGATACATCAAGGCAGATGGCAAAAGAAATAATCTACATCTGCCTTATGCCTTATGTATAATAAAACTGATTTTAGCTTGAACCATAAAGGATACTCAGCATACAAGGCAGGTGTGGGGAGGCGATACAGGTGAAACAGATTGTTCCAAGACACTGTAATTTTAACTCAGAGTAGAGGGGTGTAAAGTACTGATTCTTATTAATTCTACTGTAAGTTCCACGTCCAAAATGGGAACAAAAGGAACACATACATTTTCTTACCTGTAACTTTGATTTTTCTTAGAGCAGACTTGTTGTTCTGGACCAATGACCATCAATAGTGCCTGTCTAATCTGGCTTTATGAAGGAAAGAGTTCTTTTAATAAAACAACAACAACACGATTCCTTCCTTTAGCTTATGTGCTGAAGATACCACACCATTCAGGGGCAAACACTTGCTAAAGTATATAGAATTAGAACAATTACCATTTGAAACTGAACAAACCAATACAATCAGTGCATAAATGCTATTATTGTTTTATTTCAGCTCCAGTTGACTTTATTTTTTTGTCTTGACTTGAAGGAGAGTAAGAGAGAGGCAAACTAGGCATATTAGACCTCCTTGTACATATGTAGTATGAAACAGTCTTTAATGAGATGCTGTTTTGTCACAGGACACCCGTTTCACTCTGTATACAGGATGAATAGCGTTAACTAAATGTTAATATTTTCCTTTCATCTCATTCCGTGTGTGGTCCCTAGATACTGCACACCATTCCATAAATACGAGTTTATTAATTTCCTGATAGACTTTCTTTAGCACACACCCTGATAGCATTTCTAGTGTTTTAGAAACAAAGGCATTCCAAATCCCCCATGAAACAAAACTGGTGTTTTAATCTCCTTTGTATACAGAGGGGATTAAAGAATGGAGACACAGAGAAATTAAGGTCAAAATTATTAGGTATGTCCACAATTTATGGGAGTCCAATGCGGCACCATTCTGGCCTGAGCTGTCAGATACTTCGAAGCTTATATCACTTGTAAGCTCAAAGCACAGCTCCTTTGACTCCATGTACAGTTATGAACCTGAAGTATTTCCGTGAATCAGGTCACCAAATGTCTCAGACTGTGCACAGAGAATATGAAGAAATTAAAATGGCCAGCTGTGAAAAGGTAGGTTTAAATGATTTGCCAAGCACAGGCAATTCATGGCAAAGCAAGGGATAGAAGCCACTTCCTCTGGGTGGCATTCAACTGCCTTAACCATGAAACCATACACTCTATTCCTACAGTCTTCTGCATCATTCATTCCACACCTTCTAACTTCTGCAACTAGTGAGGCAAAAGTCCTATGCAAAATAGTCTTCTTCACATGTGATAAAATACAGAATAAATACCAAAATAGTCATCATAAACACAGAAAAACTAGTGACTATTATTCAGTGGAAATAAGCTACTCCATAGCTATCATTGAAGATAGTTATGCTACCTTCTTCTATCCCTCAAATAGTAAAGGCTAAACAATTAGCTTTGTAGGCAAAACTTGCTATTGCTCAGAAGACACAAACACAAAAAAAACTTACATGCACACATATTTACATATCAGATTTATTTTTGAAAGTGACTAAAGATTTTGGATGTTTTTCAGTTATGAGCACACATGGTCTATAAATCAGCTCCTGTATGGTGTCTTTAGTTTGGGCACATAAAATTGTAATTATATAAGGCCATAATTTAATTTATTTGCATCAAATGTATACAACTCTTCTTAAAGATACTGGCAGTTAGTTGACAGATCTGTCATCTGAAATTTAATCTGAAGAACAGAAACAATGAGTGCTGCAGTGTTTTGGGGGAAAAAATGGACTGATGACTCAGTAATAGACTCACAGCTTTCAAAATGAGCTGCTTTCTCTCCATCCAATATGTTATCCATTTCTAGACAAAAAAAGACCAACATTTCAAAGCAGGGTAAAATAGCTGATTAATCTGTCTAGAAAATAGAATTTTCCTTCTGATACATCTGGGAAAGTAGGACTTGGAGGATGATTAACAGAGCCTTTTTATTAGACTGCTAAGCAACATGAGAAAGGCATCAGTCTTCCTCCAAACATTAGAATGGTTTCTGTAGAAGCTATTGTTCAACCTACTTTCTCAGAATGAAAATATATTTCTAAGTTGTCAAAACTCATGGCTGGAAAGGGAGAAAGGAACTGACTGCTTTAGGTGGAGTTCAGCATCCTAAACTGAAAGCTGCTCTGCTAATCGTCTTCTCCAGAGAACTGAAAACAGGGGAGCTACAAACGAAATAAAAGAATCCCTGCTTGCTTAACCTTCCCACTGAAGTGAAAGCCATGACAAGAAAGATCTAGAAAAAAGGAATGCTATATTCTTCTGTTTGAAAGTAGCTGTAATGAGGGCTTGTAAAATCACATTAGGAAACTGTCAAACCCCAGGTAGCCTTCTAAGTGGACGATCATGAGCTACAATTACAAAAGAGTGGAAAATACAGTGATAGAACCAAATGTTGCAGTAGGAGAAGATAAGGTGCATGGTACATGCTGAGAACTGAACCTAAGTATGCTCCTCTCAGTCCTTATGAAATACCTTTAAAAGGAAATAACTTTCATACGAAGAGGAATAGGAATAATGTTTTAGCCAGGTTCCCATTGAAAGTAAGATCTCTGAATGGCTGTGTCACCGCAGTCAATGTTTAGTAAAGTGAGAGGTTCAGGCACCGGACATCAAGAAGCCCCAGTGAAATTTCCTGTAGTAGTTCTGCTAGGATGGCATGTTTAACAAAGGCTAATGGTCTGACCAGAGCCTGTCATTGCACATTTTCCTAACCATTTTAGTCTCAGCAGGAAGATGGAATAAAACAGTATCTGTGCAAACGGATCTTGGAAGCCTGGTCCATGATCGTTGCTACCCAAGAAATCAGTAGAAACAATGAATTTTGTAAGAAAACTATTTAGTTGAGATCTGCAAGATGTGACATCACACTTGCTAGTTATTATACCCTGTAGAATTGCCAGTGTGTTAGCAGACACATCCTTTCTAGTATATACAGGGCTCAGGAAGTATATTATTATTCTTTAAGATAGACCCTGAGTGACCACATATTGATGGACTTGATGCCATCATTTGTGTGTGCTCCTCAGGACAAGTGTTATCACACTCCGTAAGAGTGTGATAACACTAAATTATCATAAATGCCAACTTGGGGATCTGCCCTTTAGTCATCACTTCACTCATTTAACTGCATAACAGGACAAGGAAACAACAGTTCTGTAAGTACCCTCCAAACCTCAAATACTCTACTACTTTCCTGGACAAAGAGTACTGCCTTTTAGGCTCTCAGTTCAAGAGATTTTCTTCCCTTGGTCCACAAGCAGTAGGCATGCTTGATGAAGAATTGCTTCTGAGATGATGGTTGCTGGGTTTCCATCCAAGGAAGGATTGTTTATAAATCATCCAAGAATAATACACCTCCAGAAAATGGGGGAGAGATGCTACCCAAGGTACAATCAGGCAATGATGCTTAAGGTTCACCTGAAAGGATTATGGGTGAAATGGAGCCATTACATTGTTTGTTGGTGTGACATCCAAATGAAAACTTTTTTTATTTTCCTTCCTAAATTTTGGCATGATACAGGTTATGTTGAAGAATAAATTAACACTGGTCTACTGTTTTGACCTCAAAATAACTGCTAGCAAAATGAAGTCTGTCTTACCTTCTAATGCTGAGGAGGTGGCGGATTAGGGTTCATGGGTTAAAACAGACATGTGGAATATCCAGGGCTCTCCTCAAGAGCAATATGCAACAAAGCATAAGGCAACTAAGCTTCCCCTGTGATGACAGAGTTAAAGATCTACTTTGTCTTGCTTTGCAATGTGGAGCACAGTTCTCTTCCTATGAGTATATATTTATATAAGAAATACTGCCATTGCAATGGTGGAACATTTCCTGCCATTGGAAGCTCTATTGTCTCTCCTGCTCTTTACCTGGGGCACACTGTGGGGTTCATTTTTAATGAGGTGGCTGAAGTGTGAGATTAGAGCGGACATTTTTGTAGATCCTTTGGATACATGATTGTCTGCAAATGTAAAGAACTGGATTCATTGGCCTGGGAAGTTCTTTCCAGTCCTAGATTCTTATGTCCCTATATTATAGAAAATGAGGGTTGGAAAGGACCTCAGGAGGTCATCTAGTCCACCCCCCTGCTTAAAGCAGGACCATCCCCAACTAGATCATTCCAGCCAGGGCTTTGTCAAGCCAGACCTTAAAAGAGGATGGAGATTCTACCACCTCTCTAGGTAACTTGTTCCATTGCTTCACCACCCTCCTAGTCAGAAAGTTTTTCCTAATATCCAACCTAAGCCTCCCTTGCTGCAACTTGAGACCATCACTCCTTCTTCTGTCATCTGTCACCACTGAGTCTCTTCTCATAACCCCTGGTCATGACCCCCGGCTCCCCCACCGTTTTGGTTGTCCTCTGCTGGGCTTTCTCCAACTTGTCCACATCCTTTCTATAGTGGGAAGGCCAAAACTGGACACAATACTCCAGATGTGGCCTCACCAGTGCAGAATAGAGAGGAATAATTACTTCCCTCGAGCTCCTGGTAATACTCCTACTAATGCAGCCCAGTATGTTGTTAGCCTTCTTGGCAACAAGGCTACACTGCTGACTCATATCTACCTTATTGTCCACTGTAACCCCCCCGGTTCTTTTCTGCAGAGCTACTGCTTAGCCAGTCAGTACCCAGACTGTAGTGGTACGGGGGATTTTTCCGTCCTAAGTGCAGGACTTGGCACTTGTCCTTGATGAATCATGCAATTTCTTTTGGCTCAATCCTCCAATCTGTCTAAGTTACTTGGGGCATATCTACATGTGTCACTATGGCACTGTTGTTACTGTGCTGTCATTTCGAACATGCGTGCCACGCAAGGTTACTTTTAGGCACTATGTTGCCATAGCAATGCAGTATAATGGGAAAGTTGCTACAGTGATGTAGCTGCAGTGTCGTGGGTTCTGCCCGCAGGCACTATGTTGCATGTTGCTTTGGCAACGTAGTGTCATGTGTAGACACACCCTCTGAATCCTAGCCCTACTCTCCAGTGTATCTACTACACCCCCAGCTTGGGGTAAAATGCAAACTTGCTGAGGGTGTAATCTATCCCCTTTTCCAGATTGTTAATGAATTATCATACATGCCAATTTGGGGATCCACACTTTAGCAATTACTTCCCGTTTTTAACTTGAAAAAAAGGCAGGCTAATTATCTCCCCAAAATCCCTTATACACTCTCTATTAATTAGGTAATCTTTAAAGTCTCTGAATCCAAGTAAAGAGAATTTTTGGTGTAGTTATTTTTAAGATTGAGTTAAAATAGGCAGCATTTTAAATATGTTTAACCTCACCTCTGGTGGTATTACTAATTTCCTGTTTAGCAGAGTCAGATCCCCTAAACAGGAGGTGAGGGAGATTCTCCATTCAAAAGTTTATTGTTAACTTTACTTCTGCTTAATGCAAAATTATCCAATGAAAATAATACAGCAATTCTATTTTATAAAAGCAAACAATGGCAAATGTTATTATTTTGATGGCATCTATGACAGTTTTCATACAGTATTGTTCATGATATCTTTTGTTATGACCGTTGCAATTGAGCTGTTCAGAAAGTTATTGGATATTGACAAGATAGGTTTCTTAACTGTTTTCTCATTGTGAAAGGGGAGCCTTGCAAAGAAGGAGGTCTAATAAATGATGAAATGGGAAATATGAACCCAGACTGCCCAACTATTTGCAAACTCAAAAATGTGGATCTACTGACTTTAGTAGGTAATGTATTACTAAAAACAGCCACTGCACTACAGGCCTGGAGGGCTGCCAGTATAACACCATTCTTTACAAAGGGCTACAGAGGAGCTATGGGGAACTCCAGACTAATGAGCCTAACTTCTCTTCCTAGAAATTTAGTATAAACCATAATTAAAAAAAAAAAAAGGATTCTCCATCACATGGATGAAGAGGACTTGCTGGAGAAAAGTCAAGGTTTTTGTAAAGAAAGGTCATGCCTCATAGATAAGGAGTTCTTTGAAGGCTTCAGCAAACATCTCAATTGGGGTTATATGATTGATCTATTGTATCTTATTTTCAAGAGGTTTTTGACAAAGTCCAAATGCTCTTAATGAAATGAGACTGTGATAGCACTAGAAGCAAAGTCCGCTCATGGTTCAGTAACTGGTTAAAGGATAGGAAACAAAGAGTAGGTATAAATGATCTGTTCTCAGAATGGAAAGAGGTAAGCAGTAGGGTACCCCAAGAGTTTATGCTGAAGCCTGTGCTGTTTAATATAGTCATAAATAGAAAATTAGAGTTGGAAGGCACCTCAGGTCATCCAGTCAAACCCTTGCTCAAAGCAGGACCATTCCCAATTACATATTCCCAGCCAAGGCTTTGTCTAGCCAGGTCATAAAAACCTCCAAGGATGGAGATTCCACAGCCTCTCTGGGAAACCTGTTTCAGTGCTTTACTACCCTCCTAGTGAGAAAATTTTCCATAATATCTATCCTAAATTTCCCTTGCTGCAACTTGGAAGTGATTTGGAAAAGGCAGGTCAGTAGTGAAATCAGCAATGTTTTGATCAGGGGCATGGAGGACCTTCGGCATAAGAAATTAAACAGTCTAGGATTTTTCAGCTCAGAGAAAAGACAACTGAAGGGAATATGACAGAAGTCTATAAAATAGTGAATGATGTGGTGAAGATAATAGGGATTTACTATTTAATATTTTTCATAATACCAGAACTAGAGGACATACCATATCTACCCCCATTTGTGACAACTTTGAATTTAAGATGACCTCTCTAGGAATTCATAGTTTCACAGTTGGTAGGGTCAGAAGGGACCTGAGCAGAATATCAAGTCTGACCCTCTGCCATGGCAGGAAATAGTATTGGTGTCAAATGAGCCCAGCAAGGTTTTCATCTAGCCTCCTCTTAAAGACCCCCAGGGTAGGAGCCAGCACCACTTCTCTTGGAAGTTGGTTCCAGATCCTAGCCGCCCTGACCGTGAAGTAGCGCCTCCTGATATCTAGCCTAAATCTACCCTCTGCCAGCTTGTGACCATGATTTCTTGTCACTCCTGGTAGTGCTCGGGGTAACAGGGACTCCCCCAATGCCTGCTGGTCCCTTCTGACCAGTTTGTAAATGGCCACTAGATCCCCACTCAGCCTTCTCTTGTGGAGGCTGAACAGGTTCAGGTCCCTTAACCTCTCTTCGTAGGGCCTGCCTTGCTGACTCCTGATCATGTAGGTGGCCCTCCTCTGGACCCTCTCCATGCTGTCCACATCCCTCCTGAAGTGCGGCACCCAGAACTGGATGCAGTACTCCAACTGCGGCCTGACCAATGTTGCATGGAGGGGGAGGATCACCTCCTTGGACCTGCTTTAGATGCATCTGTGGATGCATGACAAGGTATGGATGGCCTTCCTGACCGCTTCCCCACACTGTCAGCCCATGTTCATTTTGGCATCAATAATGACTCCAAGATCCTTTTCTGCCTTTGCACTGATGAGAAGGGAGTTCCCCAGCCTGTAGGTATGGTTCTGGTTCTTCCTCCCCAGGTGTATCACCTTGCATTTTTCAGTGTTGAAACCCATCCTGTTCTCATCCGCCCACCCCTGTAACCTGTTTAGGTCCGATTGCTGTCTATTCCTCCCTTCTAGCATGCCCACTTCACCCCACATCTTAGCGTCATCTGCGAATTTGAACAGGGTGCTTTTTACCCCCTCAT
>NW_017729024.1:4317193-4318123 GCF_001723915.1 Gavialis gangeticus | reverse complement strand
TGAGCCCTGTGGAGCCCCACTGCCCACATCCCTCCAGGTCAAAAATGACCTGTCCACCACCACTCTCTGGGTGCAGCCCTCCAGCCAACTAGTGACCCATTTGACTGTGTAGGTGTTGATGCCATAGTCCCTTAGTTTTTTAATGAGAATGGGGTGAGAGACAGTGTTTAAGGCCTTCCTAAAGTCCAGAAAGACTACGTCCACTGCTACACCTTCTTCTAAGGATTTTGTGACATGGTCATAGAAGGCTACCAGGTTGGTTTGACAGGATCTACCTCTAATGAACCCGTGTTGGTTGCCCCTAAGTATAATCTCCCCTGCTGGCCCCTCACAGACATGTGCCAGGATAACTTTCTCAAAAAGCTTACCCAGGACCAAGGTAAGACTGATTGACCTATAGTTTCCTTGGTCTGTTGCCCTGTGGGGTCAGGCCAGCTCTCAGGATCTTAATATTGCACTGTTAGACAGGAGGGTGTGACACAATTGCACATATACAATTTGCTCTGCAGTAAACATCTTGCATCTACAGGTGTGGCCCTATTAAGCTGTAGGAAACTAACTCTGCAGCAGGGTAGTACTTGTAAATACATGTACTACCCTGTTGCAGAGTTATTTTGTGTGCATCAGTGCACATGTAGATGCTGACCCAGCTGGCTGGGGAACACAGGTGTTTTCATGAGGGTGTTGCTTACTGGCTTGGCCCTCACTGGAGCACCCTTGTGCCCCAGCCAGTCTCTCCGCAACCTATAAAGCCAGGTCAGAGCAGTCCCGGGGTGGAAGGCTGACCCTGCATATCCCCTGCTAGCCATGGCTGCTCCGACCTGGCACAATGTGCTGTAGTCCTGGGTACATGTTCAAACATGGCTCCCGGGAGCAAGAAACTCCAGTGCATGGCATATCTCACTAGAGTTTATTGCTCCATGCTAATAG
>NW_017729024.1:4301329-4312193 GCF_001723915.1 Gavialis gangeticus | reverse complement strand
TTGTGCCCCAGCCAGTCTCTCCGCAACCTATAAAGCCAGGTCAGAGCAGTCCCGGGGTGGAAGGCTGACCCTGCATATCCCCTGCTAGCCATGGCTGCTCCGACCTGGCACAATGTGCTGTAGTCCTGGGTACATGTTCAAACATGGCTCCCGGGAGCAAGAAACTCCAGTGCATGGCATATCTCACTAGAGTTTATTGCTCCGTGCTAATAGCAAGTGTAGACATGCTCACTGAGAAGGACATCTACATTCTACAGATAGGATACAAATGAGAGTCTAAAGCCCAAATGGCAAGCCCCAATTCCTTGTTATGTTTCATTGCTTGGATGCATGTTACAGTTAATTGATTGTTTGTATAACTTGTATTTGTTTATGCCAGAGACAGAGAATCAGGTTTCTGTGCATTTCAGTCTGTCTGTCAACCAGCAAAAACTTCAGGATGGTTACATGATATTTTGAATTTCTGGAAATGTAAAGGCCTCTCAAAGTGTTAAATATTGGAATTATTCCAACTCATTTGCTATCCTAGTAGGTATGCATATATCAGCAGCTGGCAGTTTAACAGGAACTTTTACATAATCTGTACTGAAGGGCCATATATTCCCGTGCCAGTTATTGTACCCTACTAGTTGTATCTCTCAGTATAAGTTACTTTATAAAATGGATTGGTATATAATTGAAATCCATGAAAAAAAAGTGGTGGAGAGTGAGAATTAAATGTAGGAATGTCATAAATTACTTTCTAATTGAGCTACACACCCTATGTTAAGAACTCTCCCTTCCAAATTTTTGAGTGAATTTAATGCCCATGACACTTTGTCTCTTGGCAGGTGTTCAATTAAAGGTACTATGGGTTCAAAATATGCGTAATCACTTTGTGGCTTATGCCTTGTTTTATCACACCATCAATGCATTAATGTGTGGCCAGGCTGTTACTTAAGATGTGATTAACTGGTTTTATCGTAATGTAACCTACAATTTAAATCCAAATCTCCAGAGGTTCAAGAATAATGTAAGTATTCTGAATGGTCAGGATGAAAGTAACCAACCCAGTGGAAAGATCTAATTTACACAAAATAGTTCAATTTATTAGGGATATTCTACAAAATGATTGGCCCATTTTTACAGTGTCCCTTCAATGTCCAGTATTGAAGTACAGTTGTACCATACATAATAGATTAAGCTCATAATTTTTATTACTATTTTCAATTTTGGGTATTGCAGATAAACCCCCCATCCTAATATATTTATCTGTTGTATACATATAATTAATTATTATTATTTCTCCTCTTGAATAAACACATTTTATAACATTTAAAGGCACTGATGCACTACAGATTTATTTAACAGCTTATCTTCCTCTCCAAAACTGTTTCTCCTGATGGCTGTAACCTGTTAAGATGTGGGATTTTACTTTGGATTTAGAGATGCATAGTTCATATGTAAAATTCAAATGTTGATCCAAGTCAGATTCTGAACATCTATACCCCCAAATTTTTGGTTCAACAAGTGATTTTGTTTGGACCAACTCCCTATGACTGATTTAATTATGTTCTAGATGTGTTTTGTGTATGTTTGAAAATACATTGCATATAAAATGTGTTTTTCTGCATTATGTGTTCATATGTTATTGTTTTGAATCACTAATTA
Organism: Gavialis gangeticus; assembly: GCF_001723915.1. Classification (NCBI taxonomy): domain Eukaryota; kingdom Metazoa; phylum Chordata; order Crocodylia; family Gavialidae; genus Gavialis; species Gavialis gangeticus. The sequence goes on along the minus strand of NW_017729024.1, from coordinate 4,310,543 downwards.
GAAGTGGGGCCAAATCACAAAATCAGAATCTGAGTCTGTTTCACATTCTTCACAATTTTAACCTGTCCAGAGTTTGGGTTTTCATTCTGCCTGTAAAAAAATCTATTATGAAATTTAGACCTGAATCCAGGTTTAGATTCCAGCATCCCCCAAATTTATACATGTTTGAATTTGGATTTTTGTTTGTGTGCATTCACTTATTAATTGCAACACAACTGGGATTGGAATCCTGATTTTGCAGCTCAGAAACACTTCAAACTTTAATAAATTCAGAGAGTCATACCCATAACTTCACCTCTTCTTCCAACTTCTTTGCATTAATTTTAGCATACTTAGCCAAAGATAACAAAAGGGGACTCCTTTTATACATTATCTCAAAGAAATTTCCCTCAAATGTCCACCCATATTGTTTTCAGTCATGCTCATCTGACATAAACTTTCATGTAAGTACCAAATATTTAAAACATTCTCCAATGATATTTGTTCAAGTCAAATTTCATCATCTCTTTAATATAATAATATTGACATCATCTAAACTGGCACATGAAATGCAATATGTCTCTTGGGATGCCTGTAGATTTCCTGTGCTGAAAGAGACTGTAACATTAACAGCACTGTTGTTTTAAAAGAAAAAGTCTTCAATACTCTTTAGACATTTTTGTGGCAGGGAAACAGATTTGGGATGAGAACACTAGGAATATCTTATAAAATTATCACATCTATAACCAAAGTAATAGAGGGAGCCAGTAGCTTGATTTATTACGAAGAGGAGGAGATAAAGTAGATGCAATAAGCAGTGGATGACTTTTGGCTTCAAATAGTAGAAAATAATTGGTTCTTGCTACTCTCGACAGGCGAGGTACAAAGAGAATGAGCATGAAATCACAGGTAAAGGGATTCTTACTTTCTAGACATATTACCCCAGCCAAATGGTGGAAAGGAAATCCTAGCCGTAGGTCAAAGAAGGGCTTCTTCCTTTTTACCTTGAGCCTACACAGAGAATAGTCAGATAAAATATCCTATTTGATAAGGCTCAACCAGTATTATCTGCATTTGTACAGCATGCATGAAAAACACATGTACTTCCACATCAATAATTATTGATGTAGTCTTTATCATATATGTCCATAAAAACAGGCCACTTTTCTTTCCTCACTTATGCTTATGTGAACCTGGAGTAGCTCCATTGGCATTGATGGAGTTTCTGGATTAAATGAGAGAGCACAACATTGGTCAAGTCCCTGTAGATATAATATACTGCCACCTAATAGATATACAGGACAAGAGGTTAATAAAAAGCCTTAAGATAATGGGGTATGGCAACTTTGATCTTTAATTCAGCAGCTGAAATTCATCTCAAATTGTCACTGTTGGCAGTCCCTCAGTACAGGAATGACAGTCTTCCAGTAAATATGGAAGTCACAGATGACTGAAGAAGCTGATCCAAGATCCACACATTTGACTAGAGATGTGGCAAACATTTTCCACAGGAAGGAGTGGAACCTGGTGATGTCGGGTCACAGCTATTTCTCTTTGCCTCTCTCAACCATCTACCACCATAATGAGGTAAATTTACCTTGTCATATATCACAGTGCTCGAGTCTCCCAGGTATTGATGTTAATATTGCATTTCTTCAGATTGGCTTTCTAGGCATCCTTGAATCTCTGCATTTACCCACTTCTAGAGTGGGGCCATTGGTGAGCAGGGAGGATGGGACCAGTTTGGGAGCTGGTTGTCAGGGATCCTTATAACATATTCTGCTCAGTGGAAATGATGCTGTATAAATATGGCTTCAATGTCGGTGGTGTTTGTTTGAGCCAGAACACTGGCATTTGCTCCTCTATCCTTCCAGTTGACACGGAAGTTTTTCCAAAGACATCTCTGGTTGGAAACATTGGAAACCTTTGAAATATTATAATGTCATCCAAATTTCACACCCATACAACACAGTTGGAATGATGACAGTGTGATAGACAAGAAGTTGGGTACTGATATCAAGATTACTGAAGACATGATTTCAGAGATTTCCAAAAGCAGCATTGGTAGCTTTTATCCAGTGTTGAATATTGCTTTCTATGTTTACTTTTTGGGAAAGGTAACTACCTAGGTAGGGAAAATGCTCAATATCCTCCAAGGATTGGCATCTAATTGTAATATGTGGAGGAGCAGCTGATTCACTTGGGGTGAGTTGGTAAATTATCTTGGTTTTTGTCAAGTTGACAGTGAGTTCAAGCATTTCATACCCTTCACAGAGGCAATCAAGAATGATCTAGAACTTTTTAATTCAGTGGGAACACACAACACAATTGTCAGCCTATTGAAGATCAGTAATGAAGGTCTTAGTTAGCTTGGATTTATAATGTAATAGTTTAAAGATACTCTCATCCAAGTGATACTGGATTCTGATTCCAGATGAAAGTCTATCACCATTGAGATGCAGAATAGCTGTGATACGGATAGAAAAGAGTGTTGGAGAAATCATACACCCTTGCCTGACTGCAGTTCTAACCGTGAAGGAGTCCATTTCCAAGCCCATGTTTAGGATAGTTGCTGTCATGAAGAGGTCTCATAACAATAATAAATTTTGGTAGGTATTTGTAGCAACATGGGTGCTGCAGTGGTGAAACCACCTCTTCTGGCCATTACCTGGGCCCCCATTGTGTTGCTTTCATTTGGCTTCTTAGGGTCCCATCCTGGTATCTTGCCTGTCATGCCTTGATGTTATAAATTGATAGGGGAGGCTGCCCCTAGAGGACAAAAAGTGTTTTGGATGGTGGGTCTTTGGGTTAAGACCTCTTTGGCTTTGTCCCATTTTGCTCTGGATGATCCCCTCAGCCTGGGGTCCACTGTCTCACAACTTCAAGTTCGTGGGCCCAAGATCTGGCCACCCTCTCACAGTTCTGGGCCCTCTAGCCCTCGCTCAAGCCCTTATGGGTTCTGGGCTGGTCCCCCAAATCCTTATTGTATCTCACCACTTGTGGGCTCTGGGCCCCTCAGTTCCTGGTCTCACCCTCTGTGGGACCTGGGCTTTGTCCCAGTCTAGGAGCACAGTCCTTCTGTCAGCAACAGCACCTAGGATCTGGGGTATACCTGGGCACACCTCTCAATGGCCTCCTCTGTCTCTACAGCCACATCCCAGGCCTTCAGTTTAAACACAAACCAAAAACATGAGCATCTGCTCCCAAAACAAAAGTTCCCCTCCCAGGGTTAATCTCACCCTGGACTAGCACTACCACAAAGACTCAAGCCACTTATCTGTATCTGCTTGGGGTTCGTGGTTTCTTCTGCCCTCCTGTGGCACATAGTTTTTCCTCTGTAGGCAGTCCAAGCTGGCCTTTCCTTGGAGCTCTGATGGCTGCAGCTCCTATGGACAAACTGCCCCTTCTGGGCTTATGAGTCTCTCCTTAGATCACCTGACCCTCTACTTCTGCCCCAAGCCTTTCAATAACTGCCTGTACCTGGGCAGGTGGCCATTTTATTTAAAGCCCCTTTGCTATAGTAACTTTGTTCCAGGGCCTGGGGCCAATTAACTGACCCTGGGCTCCCTTTCTTACTCAGTAATGGGACAGGGGCCCCATTACGGCATTCAAATCTTATCAAAATATTCCATAGGGCCTCTCTGTTGATTGAATCAAAGGCCTTAGTCAGGTCAATGAAGGCCATATAAAGATTCTTGTGTTGCTTGCACCACTTATCCCGCAGCTGTTTAGTAACAAAGATCCTATCTATTGTACCTTTGAGCATTCTGAAACAAAATTAGGACTTGGATAGAATCCCTCCAGTGCAGAAGATAAGTCTATTGAGGAGAATGAGGGCAAGAATCATGTACGACAGGAGTGCAATACCATGATAATTGCTGTGATTTGATCTATCTTCTTTCTTGAATACGGTAAAGATGCTGGCATCTCTCAAGTCACTGAGACTCTGTTTGTGTTTCCATATTTTCATAATAATGACATGTAATTGGTGAGAGAGTTTGTTTCCACTTTGCTTATAAATTTCAGCAGGTATTCCACCAAGACCACATGCTTTGTCATTCTTCATCTGCTTAATAGCTTGCATGGCCCCTTGATAATTTGGTAGATCTGCAAGGTAATCCTTAATGGGGAACTGTGGGATGGCTTTGCTCACTGTCTAGTGAGTTAATGTCTTTGCTATGTCCTGTGAGTTAATGGTTTTCAGTCCAGTTCCTAAGAAACATGAGAAATCCACTCTGAATAAGTCAAACCTGCTGGTAGCCTTTAGGCTTCTATTTAGGGTCCAGGCTTTGTCCGACTGCCACTGAGAAATTACAGTGACAGAATCTCTATAAATGGCCGAGATAGAAAAAAACCTGTAAACTTCATAGCACCTCTTGTGTATGGGCCTCACTGTGTCTGCATTTTATTTATTGATAACTCAATTGGCCAGGTCGCCTCACTATCTGACTTCTTTAAAATCTGATTCCCAAAAGTTTCTTAAGGAAATTACCATAATCTGGCTTAAACTGTCTTAATAATAGAAAAGTTTGATTGATATATGATATGAGTGAGTAAAATAAAAAGTGAGTAAACATATTTATGCCACAGTCTGGTATTGATTAACATTGCAATGTCAGATAGAAAATTTGAGTTGAAAGTGCAACATTTCATGACTGTAAAGACTTTATTCTAAATATAGATGGGAAAAATTGCTTAACTTCTCAAACCTACCTGGTCTCTGTGTCTCAGTGACATGCAGAAAAGTCATGTTTTATTAGTGTCATTCACATTTCCTGACCATGTGGCACAGTTGTTTGTTAAGCCAGGCTGTTTGGCTTGTTTTCAAGTTCAGATTTTGATTTGTAATTTGTTCCTTTCATCCAGCTCAAGAATAGCACAGCCAGGTTGACTCCTGCTGGGATGACTCAGCTTTCTACATATCTTCTGTGATTGTAAAACACATTCAATGACATTGTTAGGTAGCCTTTATAACAATAATGGTTTTAGAAGACCCCGTGCCAGCATCCAAAAGTGCAGGGGTGTGCACTTGCAGCAGTAAAAATAGTAGCAACATAAATATGTGCCACTACTTTTTGTTGCAGCGCGTGCTCCTGCACGTGCACTTTCTGGAGTGACAGATGGTCCCATTTTGGGCAAACTGCTTTTGCCCAGCTCCTCCTTGCTCCTGGTGTGCTGGAGAAGCTGGGGCACAATTGAAAGAGTGGAGATGCTCTGGCCAGCAACCAGAATGTCTTCTTTCAGGAACAAGCCTCCATGTCTTTGGGTGCACGTTCTTGTCACGTGCACTGTGCCACATATTTTCCTGGTGCTTTTTTTTGCTACCGTGTTCTCCCAGTAGCAGATTTTGGTCCTGTGCTGCAAATCTGCAGCGCAGGCCATGTTTTAACATTCTCCATATGTAATTTGTCGCACCATAAACCGCGTGTCCCTGGACACAGCCTATTTCTCCAATTCAACACATCAAACCATTGCAAGCCATTTATATCAATTCAACCAATGAACGTAATTCATTAAGAAATGTTAGGTGTGTAATACAAATTTTTAAATCAGATATACAAAAAGAATTTGTTGACAACATCTTCATAGAAAACTACTGTGTTAGCTTCAGAATTGAAAAAGTTTAGAGAAAGACCCATTGTTTCACTTTAAGAGATGATTAGCAGTATAGCAAATGAACATTGGTGGAGCAGTATAGAGAAACTTATTTTTTCTACTCATGGTGTACTTTTTTGTATATAAAAGGGTGCCATTCTTCAGGGCTATCATGTATCAACTATTTACTCTTCTTGAACCAACACAAAGCATACAACTTCAGTAACAGCTTTTCTACCATCATACTGAAAGTACAAATGAGTGAAATTTATACTGTTATGATGGAAAGTTGCTAATAAAAGATTTTTATATTACATTATTCCAGGAATTTGACTGCTGGCTATTAGTATTAGTTCATATTCTGCAAAGCTTGTGACTGCAACAAAATAATGTACTAAGTTCTGCACCCATTCCAAACTGAGCTCTGTTCTCATACCTTCTTTGGTGTAAGAAAACATGTTTTTTCTACATTGTTTGCTACATAAATCTAGGCTTTGGTACAAGAAACTCTACTTCTTGAGTATGCATAACCTTTGTACCTTCAGTTCTGTCTTATGAATTGTAACCATTTGCAAAGTCCTGAAATATTTGTCTATAACAATGAATGCAACCTTGTATACAATCTTGAAGCCAATCAAAAGTAGAAGTCGGAAGCAGATATATAGTATTTTGTTCCAACTTCTAATCTCCATTTTGATAACATACGTGTGTAGGGATTATTGAACTAAAAACTTTTGCATATGATATTTAAATTTAAATAGTTATAACCCACGTATAACTTTCATCATCACTACTGAAGTCATGGATCAATTTTAGCACTCTCCCTTCACTGCAGAACTGCAATATTTTTCAGATTGGATGTCAAAGTGAATTCTATTGCTATCCTAAGGGCTAGATGCAATGTCATGTGATTCTTTACTGCTTCAATAAAAATGAACTTATAATGCAAAATGTGATTTTCATTTTATTCTTGTGTACTCATGTAATGGTGTTTGGGTTGCTAAGGTGTTCACATATATGTATTCTGCAGCCTATCTTTCATTTATGCAAAATTGCATTTATATAATTTCTTGTAACTGGCAATAGCTTTATTCTTGATGAAATAGTTTCTTAGTAAAGGGAGTAAAAGATGTGGTGAGGTGAACCAGGAGACACCTGCAGATCTGTTTCTTTTCTGTAATTGTTTTTAAAGACAATGGTACAAAATGGGTTTCTTTCTTTCATAAGCCTATTGCAAGGAAACTCTGCAAAACCTAATTGTCTTATTTCTTTTTGTATTTAGAAACTCATTTTTATCTTGGCTAACATTTGTGCTCATATCATGGACAGTCAATGATCCTACTTGTTAAGAAACTTTCCCTATAGCAAAATTATTTACAGGGGGTTCACTGTATTTCCAATGAATTAATTTAGAGCATTGGAGCTCAATCTCTGGTCAACGGGTCAAATGGGGGTCTCAAAGCCATCAGATCTGATATGCAGAGCTCCCCACAGGTCTGGAAATTTGGCGGTGGGGGACCAGTGGCTGTTAATATGGAAACCCTGCCCCTGCCATACTCCCAAGCCCCGCATGCTCAGTGAGAGCCAAGCCATGCCCCCTCTCACCCTGCGGGGCCAGGTTTGGACCCAGCCATGCCCCCCTTTCCCACTGAAGCTGGGCCATGCCCCATTTCTCCTGCAAAGCTGGGTTGAGGCTGTGTCACAACCTCCACAGGGCCAAACCATACTCCCTTTCCTCCTGTGGGGCTGGGTTAAAGCCCCTTCCTCACTACAGGGCCAGGTCATGTCCCTCCCTCCCTATGGGGCTGGGTAAAGCCTCCTTCCTTCCCTGCCAAGCCTGGCTTAGGCTGGGCTGCCCCCACCCTCATTGTGGCCAGATGGTGGTCAGCACACTGGCACTGGGCACCGGATCATAACCACAATCTAGGCAGCATTTGGACCAGGTAATGCCCATCAGCCTGCAAGGGAAAAAGCTTGAATATGACTGATTTAGACCAATGCATTTAAAACAAGCTTAAAATGTATTAATATTTTCCTCCTTAATGTTTCTTCTCTATGTCCCAAGTTGGGGTGGTTAACAGGAGGAACCCTTCAACTTCCATCGGCAATGGAAGGAATTACATGGAAACACTCTGATATGACTCACAGAGCATTCACTCCCTACTCTGGTCTACCTCAAGTAGCGAATTTGACTCGAGAGAAAACAAATATGGCCTGATGTAGCTATCATTGAAGTGAGTGTCAAACTCCCACTGACATGGATCAGAAAAAGATTTCACCTAGAGTCTGCAAACTGCCTATAATTATCTATCTAATGATTTACTATTCTAAAAGTTTATAAAACAGGATAAATAGAAAGTATGGTGTTGGGATGTATCAAATGGTTTTGTTAATTTTTTTCCACTATCAATATCAAATGATTAATACATATGACATGCAGTTTAAAAATATGAAAGCCAATTATCCTGAAAGCCAAATATTTTTACTGGCTGCAGACTGAGAAGAGTAGGAAGAAATGAGAAATAGCTGGTTTGCTAGCAAAAGAAGCTTTAATCTTGCTGTTTGCTAACCTCCTCTTGACTCCAGAGGTAACCATTGCTTCCCTGGAAGAGAAGATGTCAATAAGCTGCTATGCATCAGAGAGAAAGGTTGTGTCTGACAACTAAAGTTGGCATTCGCAATTATTTTAACAAGAAACGAGCAACATGTGTATTTTTCACCATTTCCAGTGCAGCAAAGAATAAACCTGTAAAAGAGATTTATTTCTTTTATAAGGAAAGTCAATTGAGCATGTCACTAATATGTTGTTCCAAGAAAAGTTTAACTCAACTAAACTGAGACTCAGTAGGAAACTTAAAGAGAAGCAATTTCTGTTATCGACTTTAATGAATACCATTAAGTGATAACCAAAAAGAAAGTGGGAGGGGGCAGGGAAAGATTAGTGATTGCTCAGAAAACATCCTTCCCACTCCTTTAAATTATCATGACACCACAATCTTTAGCTGTGAAGTTAATTTCCTCAATAATTACATTCTGTTTAGAAGCATAAGAGCTTAGAAACACCCGCTTGGTAAGTTTTTCCCTCAAGAATAGGGAAAATAGGATCTTCCAACAGCAAAATTCATGAGGATCTTTTATTTCTCCTGCTTCAGCCAGTGCCCATACCACCACACCATCACAATCCCATGTCAAGTATACCAAAGTTTTACCAAAATATGACTGGATAAGATTATATTCAGAAGCTGTCGCTAGGATTCAGGCAACTGGAAACATCATTCCAGAGTGACCCGAATCACTCTGTATGTCCCAATGTTGAGAGTGAGCCGAGTTTCTACCTAATTTTTACTAACTTAAGGAAAACCTAATTAAATCCTCCTCCTATTGCGACTCTAATTTGTACTCTGTTGGATGCTGAGTGTGTATTATTCACAGCATTCATCTAAAATTATTAAATGTGATATATGTATATATCACTGCTTTCACAGACCATAAGCCCATATTACTACAGCCTTTGGGATAAGGGTTTAAAAAAACAGTTACTTTTCACAGTAACCATAGAAACCATGGCTTTTTGAAAGTGTATCATTTGTATACTCACACTTGTGGGATGCACCCTCAAGCCTCACCTTACATTTCAGAG
>NW_017729024.1:4276465-4296329 GCF_001723915.1 Gavialis gangeticus | reverse complement strand
ATTCACAGCATTCATCTAAAATTATTAAATGTGATATATGTATATATCACTGCTTTCACAGACCATAAGCCCATATTACTACAGCCTTTGGGATAAGGGTTTAAAAAAACAGTTACTTTTCACAGTAACCATAGAAACCATGGCTTTTTGAAAGTGTATCATTTGTATACTCACACTTGTGGGATGCACCCTCAAGCCTCACCTTGCATTTCAGAGCTTTAGGGACCTTCAGAAAAGTAGTACCTTGGGGCCAAATGAAGTCCCTCTTGTGGAACCAAGCAATGAGCGCCAACATTATAATTTGGCAATGCAGCCAAAACTGCCTTGGTTCCCTCCTTTAAACCCAAGAGTCCTATTAAGAGAACAGAATTCAGAGGAAGAGAGGAAGGGAGGCAGCTAAGAAGCGTGAATATGCAGAGACAGCATTCCTGAGGAACAGTAGTTACTACGGGAAGTAACAGTTTTTCTTCTTCCAAGCAGCTCCTATGTATTCCCATCTGTGGAAACCAAGTGGGCACTAAAACCCAGGAGGGTGGGATGAGGAGCTGTAATTACACAAAGATAGCAGGACTGCCTTTGCAAATGAGTACTGGATCCAAGTGCCATGACAAGAGACTAATCATACATACATTTCTACGCAGAACTTCAGGTAGTGCCTGGTAGACTTTTATGATAAAACATGACAAAGACATGCTATTAATGCTGCTTTAACACTAGTTGCATGAGAAATATGACCCTGGGGTACTTGATACATTAATAAACACTTAAAAAAATTGAATACAGGTATTATGTAGAAATCGGATTCATTCCCTTCATGGTGTTCTTCAAAGGCTACAAAAAGGTCTTGCTGATTTCTGAAGCCAAAATAAAAATATCAAATTCTTCTTGGCATCAGAGACTTAGCATCAGTGCCTTTGATGCACAATATATTTATACCAATCCAATTAGCCTTTACACTGGTGTAAAGAAGAGGAGGCCAGATGATGTAAACCTTTGCAACAGTGCAAAGGTTTACACCATCTGGCTCTGAATCAAAGAAAAAGTTATGCTGAGAAACTTTTGGAGTAAAAATATGCTTGTATAAGTTACACTAGTGTACAGATTATGTTTATGCTTCTGTTTGATGGTATCAATGGGCTACTAATAAACAGGATATTACAGGGATGAGCAATTATTTTGGCTAGATTTCACTTTAGGAATTTTGGTGAGCTGTTGCGGGTTGATGGAGAGGAGGGTGCTGATCTGGTCCAGTGCAGTGGCAGCAGTGCAATTGATTGTATCCAGCCTGGGCCCACCCTGCCCTGCACCCACCCCTGGGACATTGGATGGAGCATGTGGGCAGGAAGGTGCCTGTGTGTGAGATGGGGGCATAGGTGGGTGGGGAGCAGCATCCAGGAGCAGGATGGGTGGGTCAGAAAGTGGATTGCAGCTCTTCCTTGAGTCTGGGCCCGGCCCCACAATTATCGTCACCCCACGATCCTGGCCCCATTCCCACCTGCCCATCCCACTCCCAAGATACCACTTCCCACCCACTTGCAGCCCCAATCCACCCTTGCTGAGTGTCCCTTGCTGTATTTTGCCCACCCCTGAGCTATTACATACACCCTGATTCCTATTAGTGAGGTACTACTACAACCATCTACTCCTGGCTTGTTTGTCTGATCGGGGCTCCAGTGGAATGTATACTAGTTTAGTAAGAATACCACAAGATTAAATAGAAACACTGGAATCTCTCTAGCATTAGGTGATAAAGCTGACCTATCAATGAGATGCTCTTTTCTGGGTTGAGTAGCCCAGCATTAACGGTAAGAATGAGCTTGCCTTTCTATTTGGATTCACAGAAGTGTAAGAGCTGATGCATATTTTTCCAGAACAGTGAAAGATTCGACTTCTAGAGTCTCTAGCATAAATCTTATCAGCTCCTGGATTTGACTGAAAAGATGAAATAAGGAGATGATCACATCTTCAGGAGAGGTAAAAAACAGGAGGTCACCCTTCTTTCTGGGCTGGATAGAATTGTTTTATATCTATCTCCTGCTCCTTCTACATCTTCCATATCATAAAAATAATTAGAAATACATGGCCAGTAATTCCACATGACTCATGGATGAAAGGCAAGGCAAGGAAAGGGGCCTGATATAGGCCATTCCAAGTGGGCAGAGACCAAGAAAAGTCTTTTTCTCTATTCCAAGCGAGGATGACAGCGTTGGGATACAATTAAGCATGAACTTTAGCAGGAGGTTGATAAAAACAAGTCCTGAAATTGCACTGGGATTGAGAGAGAGAGAGAGAGAGAATAAACCCTGGTTAACTCACCATTCCAAGGGAAATGCAAATAGTTCTGAATTATCCAGTAGTGACCAATTATCAGAAACTGATAATTAGGGGGAGGAAGTGTGCTGGCAGGGAATTAGAACAAGAACAAATTAAAACACAGTGGTGAATTATCACACAGGTGGGTGAACCAGAGTTTCCTGTAGTCCTCTCCACATAATTAAGCTGCAGAAAGAAAGAAACGGAAGTGCCCTTTTACAATGGTGCCATGTGGCTTCAACAGGCACAGTTTTGCAAAGGGTTCCCAATGTTTGACACCAGCAGGGAAGCAGAGCCTACAGTGGGGAAAGGAAGTTGTCACCTCACATTATGTTTAAAAGCTTGTCCTTGGAAACCTGATAGCTAAATATTATTTAGATTATCTATGTATATTTTTTACTTATTGTAAGGTGACAAATGGCTTTTCAGAGTCTTCCATTTAATGAGTAAAAACACATTCCTACTGACTGTGCACTTAGCCAAAGCTGAATGGAGCTGAAACTCCATGTGTTGAAACCTAATAAACAGAGTATAGAGGTCAAGTTCAATGTCATTTCCCACCCAATTTTGGCATTTTATTAAGATACTGTCTTGCTGTTCCTGCACAATATGTCCCATCTGATTTGGACGCTACTTAGCAAGTCTCCCATTCCAGTGCCTCACTGAAGCCAGAGCCAGCACATTTTCAAAGGGACTGATTTGGTATAAAAACTTAAGTCATATAAATATTAGTCTCCCTTTGTTCTTCGTATCCAAGCAGAATAATTACTATTCCAGTCCTCATTTTTTAAAGACTTTAACAGAAAATTCATCTCCTTCCACCTTTTCTTTCCCTGCTGATGGTAGACTCTTCCAAAGCTATTTGATCCCTCAGGTCATAAAAACCGTCTAAAAGAAAAGACAGACTCTACAAAGTCTTTTCCTGACTCTGGCTGCCTGAGGGTGGGACCACAAGAGAGGGCTTACCGATGATATCAACCAGACCAGAGGGCTCCATTCAGCAGACTTCCTGACAACCCAGGTGATATAACCAGAGGAACACTGTACAAAGTAGAAAACAAAGCTGATCTATTTCTAATGGATAACCTGAGTAGATCTACCCATATTTTCCTTGTTTATGAGGGTCTGAAATTCCTGGCATATAGTTCACCGAAGCTCTAATTCTATTACTGCCTTGCACAGGCTGTTTGTATTTGCTCATTAATGAAACAGTATCATGACTGAACGTGTGGCAGCCACAGTAATTAGCAAAGCATCTCCTTCCATTCTTCACAATGTCGTCAAAACACTTGTCAGGAAACAAACTCATTTTCAGTCTCTACTGCCATTTACAGGGTTTCAGGCACTGATGATAGCTTGTCTGCTTGGTTTAAAAGAGCTTCTGATATAACAGAACCTGACACTGTTTACTTCAGCCTATTATTCCTGCTGCATTCACTGAATGCTTCAGTGGAAAAGAAAAATCAAAAGAAAGCTATTCATTGTAATGCCAGCTGCCTTTTAAAAAAGGAAATCAATTTTTGCTTGAGCTCAGAATGTACTCAGCAGGCCCAGAATGACCCACCACTTCTGATGTCAACAACAAAAGGATCTGCCTGCATTTTCCACAACAATCACAAAACAGCTTAAAGAACATTGAAAACCCTAGATTAGTTTCATTTTAGTTTATGTTCCAATTGGTATCCATTAGTATTGACAATATCACAAAATAGAGTGGCTTTGATGTCACAGGTTGCATGCGAAAATGTGGCAAGAAGCACAGGCATAGTACTTCATTAAAAATTACTTGGCACCATTTTATGTCTGAAATAATTAGTTATGTTTGGTATTTATAGCTGGTATCATGATGCCTTTCTGTACTACTAATTAATTATTTTATGGCCAGCTTGTTTCAAATGCAATTAGTTAGGTATGGCAATAATCATAATATTTTACATATTCATGACAACATTCTGCCTATGTATTGCAAAACTTGTTGGTATACTGAATGTCAAATTCATTTAATGTCTTTTTCTTAATATCAATGTTCATATAGAGTTGTTTGCATAATACATGTGAGGTCCTATGAGCCTAATCATTATAATTACTATTATTATTTGTATGGCAGTAGTGCCTACGTGGGCTGATCAGCGTCGAAGTCCCATTATAATAGTCCCTATATAAACACGGTTTACAAGGATGGTCCTTCCACTAAAGACCTTATAACTTAGACAGCTAGGCAGCATAGGCAAAGCTGAAGGGGCACTACCTAAAACATCTTGCATGGTCTTCTAAGCTTAGATTGATATTTATTCCTCTTCAGAGAGAGCAATGAGACTTCTAAGACCAAATCCTTCAGAACGCCCCCTTCCCTGCTTTTTTTCTTGTTCCTGTATTTTAGGACTGTTTAGAGAGAGCCCAAGACAGTCTCAGTGAAGGCCGCTCCAATGCAGGCATGAACTGAGAAAGGAAATACAAGAATCCCTTTTTTGCTCTCTTAGTTCAATCCCAAAGGAGCACTCCAGAATTTCAAACTATGTTTAGCTCTTAACATTCCCAAACACCGTATGTACTCATTCAGGATACTACATTTAAATTAGTGTACACACAATGTCCTGATTTACACCTTGGGGAATACATTTCATTTTTTTATTTCATGGAGGCCTTTTCATTCATTGCTCATTCTTGTTTGCTACCAAGTTAATTTAAAATGAAGAACTTTTTGACTGAAAGTATAAGATTACTAGAACTGCCTAAAATATCTCTATCAGTACAATGTTTCAATAGAAAATGACTTTTTGATCATAATGGATATTTTTGCAACAAATTTTCATTTTGGTGAAAGCGTCCCCATTTTCAAGTAAAGCAAACCTTTTAGAGGGCATTTAAGCTCTTTTACCTTTCTGTCTCCATTTCAAAAGAGAAAGGAGAATAAATCAAACAGGTAAAGTTTTTTTTTGGTTTCATTGGGTGCCTGTAGATGATTAATCAAGTTTGCTGGAGCATGCTAATTAGCATGCTCCAGCAGCCCCTGTGTCTCAAGTATCCAGTGTCCCCATGCTTCAAAATGGCAGTAGGGGTTCTTTAACTAAAGCTCATTGAAGAGCTTAAGTTAAAGTGTCCCTGCTGCCATTTTGAAGTGTGGGATGCTGAATACACAAGATGCTGTGGGTGCTTTAATTAGAGTGGATCTCAGAGCCGCTCTAATGAAAGTGCTCCCGGTCCTCCCCCTGTAGCATGTGTAAAAATGCTTGCCTAGTCAAAAAATGAAAAAATTCAACACACACACAGACACAAAAGAAACCTCTTCTTTCACACTTCTTCCCCCACAGCCCTCCACAAAAAAACCCTTCATTATTGGTCTGACTGTAATGACTGGTCTTTTGGGGGAGGGAAGGGGCAGGTGCCAAGTCCAAATAGAGTCCAAATTATTTCTTGTTCAGTTCAGCAAGATGTTCCGCTCTTCTTGTGAACAGAAGAGTCAAAGAAAGAAGAGTGAGGCTGGGTGTCTGTACGTCCTCTAAAACTGAAGGAGAGGGAGTTGCAGACTAAGGCTACATTAGTATGAGCAGACAGATGACGTTTGCAACATAGACCTGAAGCAAAGTGCACCATGACAGCTGTGTACAAAGGAGCTGGCTATGCATTTCATTTGTGTGAGAGATGGACAAAATAAATAAAGCAGCGCAAAGCAAAAGGGGGTGCTGGTTTACTTTTGCATCAGCAGCTCTGTGGTAACTGCTTATGTGCATGCTCCTTCTGACCTCCCAGCAAATGAGAGCTAACTCATGGCATTTTAGCCCTCAGCGAAAGAGCTAGGTTTCATTTACCACATGGTGAGAGAGCACAAATAGAACAGTTACTGAAGAATAGCTGACATGCTGTAAATCCTTGCTCTTTTGTACCTCAGAATAACTTGTTTCTGTGCCCAGGTCCTCACACTTGCAGAAACAAGCTGGTTCTGCACTGAAAGTCAGGCCTCTGAAGCGTGACATATTTAGGCCCACACCTTTCCCTTTCTTAAATCAGAGGAAGGGCAGCTTGATGCCCAGAAGCTTATCTAGCAGTTCTCCCAACTATACAGCTGGTCCAGTAAAACATACCACAAAGAAATCCTTGCATCTCATACCCTTCCTGAATCATCATGCTTACAATAATACTCCAACCCTACCATAAAATTAGGCCTGATCTGTTCAGAGGCAAAACTGCCATCTCTTTGACGCGGCTACCTTGCTTTCAGGAGGTTGTATCAGGAATCTTTCAAAAAGTGGGATGGCTTGACTTGCCACAGATTCACCGATTCATGTGTCTATGGTCAAAGTGGAGAGAAAGGGGAAGGACTGGCGGTCAGAGGAAAGGAAGGAATGACAAAACCATCTAGTTGTGTTGGCAGGAGGGTGGGGGGGAAGTGTTAGGAGATGTACTTTTGCAGGGAACCTAAATGGAAACTCTAAGACTACATAAGGTTTTTCCATCACTCGTGAACAGTTTTCTACATGATATTGGAGACGATAAAGGAGACTTAGTCAAAGGTATATATGCCTGTAACGTTGGACCATGAACACAAGACCTTGTAACATTGGACCATGAGCTTAAGACCTTGTTCCAAACAACTGACTGCTTCTAAAATCCTAAGAGACTAGTAATAACATGCTGAGTCCTGAGAATACGTTCTCACTTTGCTTCTAGACAAGATAAACAACATCTGTACCCAGCTGTCCTCCAGGCCACTTCCTATTAATGCATTTTTAAGTCATCATGTTTTGGCTATTTCATACAGACTCTCTCACAAAATTTAGCAGAAAAATGGTTGCAGATTTGGAAGGAGTTTTTTTGGAAATAATGCTGAAACATCTGCTTGGATTCTCTGGCTATATTTGGACATTTTAAGCCCTAGCTTTGCACTCTCATTTTCACAAGACTGGGATTCATTATGTTTGAAGATAAGAGTGGTTGTTATGTTAAAAAAAAATCCCGTTTGTCCAGATGGAACTGAGAACACAGCGTAAGCAAAAGTAGGGGGGTTAGGTGGGGCCTCCACAAGACTCCCTTATGGGAATTTGTAGAAACTCTGAGATTCACCTTATCGCTATCACTTTATTGACCATCACTTCAGACCAAACAGCTGTAAACAGGAAGTACTGTCTCCAAAATTCACAAATCACTGGTGAGCTGTTAGAGGCATAGGGTAATTCTTTTCTTATATCCAGAATGAATCTTACACTTGAAGGTCTCTCACAAGCATCAGCCAGTGCAGAATAAACAGATAGTTTTAACAGCATACTTATGACACTTGTGCTATACAGACTATGTAAGGATTTTTGCAGAGTAAAATGCATAACCCCTCTGAGTTTACCGTAAAGACCAGCAGCGTCTGTTGTGGGGCACTTGTCATTAAGGTTGCCTCAGTGACTAATAATGAAATAAGAAAGTGTCTTGCATTTGAAAGCTTGTCTAATTCTATTCTAACTATACAGTTAGTCCAATAAAAGATACTCTAAGAAATCCTTGCCTTTGGCATAAGTTTTATTAATTCTCATTAGCTGCCTATACATATGCTTCAGGGAGCAAGGAGGCATTTTAATTAAAATGGCTCACTGTCACATGTATTAAGCCCTTGCATGTTTAAAAATGGCTGGGGGATGCTTTATCTCAGGGGTGGGCAATTGTTTCAGGTACAGGGCTGCTTACTGAGTTTCAGCAAGCCATTGAGGGCCATATGACAGGCAGCCAGGGGCAGATATATATTAATTTTCTACATTTTTTAGGGGCCCCGTGAGCCAGATAGAATGGCCTGGTGGGCTGCATCCAGCCCGCAGCTTGCATTTTGCCCACCCCTGCTTTATCTAAACCTTATTTGACGAGGTTTAGATAAAGTGTCCTACAGCCATTTTAAAATGCGTGAGGGCTTAATACATGTGACAATGAGATAATGCTATAGTGTTCTAATTAGAACATGGAGCAGACTTGATGAATCAATTAATCCAGTCTGCTCTGATGCATTTGAATTAGAATGCCAATGAGCTTGTGTATTAATTAACTAATTAATCAGCAATTAATTAATTAATCAGCAATCAGACCATCATGACTACAACGTCACTCTTACACTACTGTAAAATTATCCACTCCTTTTACTGGTATCACAAATGTAAACAAGGAATAAATAAAAAGTGTACAAAGAAAATATTGAAAGTCACAATATATATGTTAGTTTCTTTCTCTATTAAGAACAGAGAAAAACCAGTGATCCACAGTTAATTCTCACCACTCCCCTGCCATTTCTGGACCTGTGGTGAGCCTCATGGGCTAGGGTTGAACACCCCTGTTTTATATAGTTCAAGCTGTGTCTATTAGCCCACCAAGGTCTTTGAGCTTATCTTATCAACTCTATCTCAGCAGCTGAAGCCAACTAGGATGTGCTAACAGACAGTTTCTGAACTTTTATGCCTGACTGCAGCAGGTGGGGCTGTCTTAGCAGAGGGCCATCAGTTGTGGATTTTGTTGTCCCTACTAGTTTAACAGAAATTAAGGGACTTGGATCACAGCACTTTTCAAGGCTATTTATCTAAAGGCAGAGGTTGAGTTTCTCTGATAACTTTTGCCACTTTAATCAAGTTCTCCCTGTTGCTAATGCTTGTGACTTCCTGTACAGCAGGATGTGTTACCAATGGAACAGGTACAAACAGTTCTTTAAAAAGATCTTATAAACAATGTTCAGGTTATTTTTTGCTGGATTACAGTAAGGTGAATGTGATCAATATTCAAATAAGCTTCTATTAAATTCACCAGAACCAGTGCGAAA
Source organism: Gavialis gangeticus (assembly GCF_001723915.1). Taxonomy (NCBI): domain Eukaryota; kingdom Metazoa; phylum Chordata; order Crocodylia; family Gavialidae; genus Gavialis; species Gavialis gangeticus. Next base: position 4,287,235 of record NW_017729024.1, on the reverse strand, counting down.
AATATACCAGTGCTCTTTAGCTGTGAGATTCAACCAAAGAGAATATCCCTGCCACTTGATAATATACCTGTTATTTACGGCCCACTCATTGGTGCAGTACTTCCCAAGCCAATCATTCTCAAAACACTTTGGACAAAACAGCTAGTCAAGGGAAAGAAGACAGGTGCTAAAGAAATATTTTAAAGGGCCAAACCACTCGACGTGATGCTTCAAAACGAGCTGGTCTGGCCATTGTAACTGCAATCTAAGAAAAAGATGGGAGTAGATGATTAAAAAACAGAAGGAGAAAGCGTTGAGTGAAGCTCAGAGGTTATGTATAAAATAACTGATAAGCTGTTTTTGCAGACATAACTTTTTACCCAAGCTGCACAAACACCTTAAATCATGATTGATTGTAATAATATACATGCCTATACTGCCTCCTCACTAAGGTTCTCTAAGTATATTTAAAACAATAAAGAAACCATTAATTTAATTACCTGTCTTTTTGTGATGGCGACATAGTCTTATCCTCATTTTACAGAAGGGAAAACTGAGGCAGAAAGGGCACATCTACATCACTTCTGTGTTATGCCTCAGAGTGCTGCTGTGAAGAACCCCCCAACTCATTCTCTTGCTTCCTTTCCAGGCCTGGCAAATCCTGGAAATGAAACAATCTGGCCACATTTAAGCACCACTGAGCTTATGCCCATAAAGATGCCTGAGACAGAAAGCCCAGGATCAATGCTGGATGCTCACTCAGTCTTGAACCAAGACTGTTACATTGTCTCATTTTTGGGAACTGGGACAAGTGATGTAGGAGTCTATTGGTCAAGTGTGCTTCATACCAGTAATCCTGCGTGTAGCATGTAGGCACTGTAAGCATGCCCAACATATCAGGCTGTGAAAGAACCAGATACACAATATTGCTACTTATCCCAGTGCTTTAGCCACCAAGCCTCACTGCAATGTATAGCTAAGAGAAACATAACTCACATTTTTCAAAGAAAGACACACAGATAGTCAAGGGCACACAAACACCTATGTCCTAACTTTTGAGTGAAAGTACCCAATGTGTGAAAAATTTTTGCATAGATATGATAGCTAGGGATATAACCTGGCTATGTTAAGTACACATTCAAATATTCTTATACAGCTGTGTTCAGCTAACTTGCTCATTGCACAGATGCATCTTAAACTTGCAGGTGATTCTCTTAAGGGAGCTGAAGACTTCAATAAATTCTAGATTGGAATTGGCCTGGCATCAGTTTACCCACCTATCAGTTTGAAACAGCATTTTTAAAAGGTATGTCTTCATGGAACACAAAGTCCTTTGTATCCACAAAGTCCTTTATATTTCAAACACTGAGAACAGTCTATCACAGGTTATGTTGCAGGATAAAGGTTGTTAACATTTTCCAAGCTCAGATTTGTGTTCAGCTTTATAAAATATCATATCACTATTGTGCCCCATTCTCAGTCATAAATGGATGACTAATATTTGCCAACTGTAGGCTTCTTTCTAGAGCTGCTGGGTGTGTGTACAGTGTAGCTAAGAATGGCTTGAAAAATAATGCAGGCCAGCTGTGATAAGTTCCTGTTTTCTTCAGGCAAAAGCAGAGCTGAATTTATTTTTAGTTTCAGGGTATCTACATGTCAAGATAGAGTTATATGGTATGTGTGCATGTGTGAGTTGTATGATAATTTTATCACCATCTGATTTCTAGCAACTTCATATAAATTACAAATATATCTCAGGAAGATTGACTTGTAGCAGTCTTGTAGAAAGACTATATCTGTTACACAGATGCCAGTGCCTCAAAGGAAAACATTAAATATAGTTTCCACCATATGATTATACTCATTTGGTTATTAACCATATTATTTTCTAAAATGGAAAAAAAATGATAATACAATCTTTCTATTTTGAACTTGGATATAACACAGTAATCACATCTAACAGCTACTAGGACAAATTAGTAGCAAAAACTTCCCAGACTAAGTCCTTGAGTAGCTTCAAAATTGTTATACTTTTTGTGTGTGTGTCCTTCTTAAAGCAGGGATGAAACAGCATAAGTCATTTTACTGAGGTGGTTTTTTTAACCTTGGAGTATCCATCACATTGTATTTTGAAGAGATATTTCACATCACTAAGAAATAAGTCTCCAGGAAGAAAAAAATTATTATATTTCGCATATTGTGATTAAAAGAAAACTAATGTAAATATTTTATAGCATTTTTATTTTGCTGGTACTATAATTTCAAAATCTTTGCTAATTCTTTTTCTCTCTGTTTTATTACCTGGATGAAGCTCTTAATAAACACATAAATATCAGTAGGATCTGGGAACATACTTCTGTTTAAAGTTGAACATATACTTAGATCGAGGGGTCTGTGTGGTGGCTTTTTTCCTTCCAATTCCTTTATACATAGTCAGCAAAAACAAAATCAAGTTAGGAAGTTGGGAATTAGAAATACCTTAGTTATGAAGATCGGTTTTAGAATTTTTTTCAACTTCCTTTACAATTTCTTACTATGTATAAAGAAAACCTCTTATAAATACTTTCCAGCCAAGCTGGGTTTCTTGACCCTGGTGCTGTGGCTGCCTGCTGCAAGCAGCCTGGGCTCTGGGCATGCCCTTACTGCTGCCACAGAGCCCGGGCTTCTCTCAGCAGGCTGCGGGGGCGGGCTGCAAGCCCTGCTGTGAAGAGCCTAGGCTCCGTGGCAGGTGACAGGAGCCTGCCCTGAGCCAGAACTGCTTGTAGCAGACAGCCATGAGGCTGCAAGCAGCTGCACCAGGGTCCAGCTCCCTGGCTTGGCTTGTTGCTGGTGGCACTTACAGTGGACCTGCTTGCAGCCTTGTGGCTGCCTGCTTCCAGCAGCACAGGCTCTGGGCAGGCCACAGAGCCCAAGCTGCTTGCATCAGGGCTTGCAGCCTCCCCACTGCATGCTATGAGCAGCCTGGGCTCCATGGGCAGTGGCAGGGACCTGCCAAAAGCTGGGGCTGGCTGTGGGGTACTGAACAAAATGGCTCCACATGCCATGCTCTGGCATCAGTGCCAGAGATTGCCGTCCCCTGTGCTAGACTATATGAGATAAAGTCACTTCTGTTGTGATTATAGAAAACATGGTTGAAACTTCCCAGTATGTCCTATATTATGGACTTACTGACTTGGGAGATTCAGCTGAATTAATTAAAGGTGTGAATCTAAAGTGCATTAGTTGAAGCAAATTAAAGCAAGCTATGGCTACTTTACTTCTGAATGAGGATATCCACATAGTGGTTCGGTGTGCTTTAAAATAATGTATTTTAAATTAACAATTTTTGTCCATTCTGCTTAAGTCTCCAGGTAGAAGAACCCAAACAAATGTATACTGCTGTCAGTGGGTATCAGCTGATGCTGAGTACTATTTTGCTGCAAGTGGAAAAAAGATCAAATTCTTGAGTACTTTTTCAGAAATTGTGATCAAATCAGTCTCCAAGATATACAGGAGGAAGCTTGTACTGTTGCTTTTTGGGCTAAAGCTAATTTAAAGAAATTGAGAAATTCAGTTTCTAGTACCATCAAAGAAAAAGCAGAAAGGCTGAAGAGAATTGTAATAGTAAATGAGCCTCTTTTTTAGGGAAAAAAAAGTTTAAAAAAGGAGAAAATCATCCTTCAAAAAAGGCAGGAGGTTAATTTAAGAGGCAAAGATCAACTGGGAAGGCAAGAAAAGTGCAAACCTGGATCTTTTTGGTTTATTGATATTTGTTCTGAAAGCCTGTTCAGAGCTCTTCTCTTTTTTGAGCATTGAAACACTGTTAGAAGACAGAATAGCAATAATTGTGATGTTTCCTTCGTCATTCAGCACCACAAGGGTCACTCCAGTTTTATGGAATTTTGCAAAAGAACATTTGTTTTCATCTCAAGCATTTTTTAGTATTCATTGTAATAAAAACCTGAACTGTAATGTATTCATTTGGTGTTGATGTGGCTGTCATATGTCTATAGAAATCCCATTGTAATGCAGCATTAACCATCAAAACATGTGTTAACATCTGAAAGCAATAGGGCCAGTTTTACATCTTTTGACATGCAAAGGTTTTAATTTGAACAAAGGATATAGCATTTTCTTTGCTAGGGCTTTTCTATTTTCTCCCACACTTCAATGAAGCACAGCAATTGCTGGAAGAAACAGAATATCCACATTTGTTAATATTTATTGTTTTCTTCTCTGAAATTAATTCTAAAAGCATACTTCTGAGAACCATTTACATTTTAAATAAATCCTTATAGCAGATGTATTATTTGCTTTGCTTTATGATATTCCAGGAGGCCGCATATGCCAGCCTGTACTATACTGAAGCAAATGAAAAAACCTCTTGAGTAATCAGCTCCATGGAACTAATGCTACCTCTAATCCAACGCCTGAATGAGAAACTAACAGATTTCTGTTTCACTAAGAAATCAGAACTCAGCAAAGCTTCCTCAGTGTCTTCTAGTTAGAATAAAATAAATAATAAAATGGTATCCAATTCTGATCCTATTGAAGTAATGGGATCTTTGCCATTGACTTCAGTAGGGTCAGAAACAGGCCCCTTTTCAGGTCAAAGGTGTTGATCAGACTTGTGATTCTATTCCAATGGATCTTTTAAAATGGGCTAAAAATTAGGTTCCTTCCTAGAAATGGTCCAGATCCTGCTCTCTGTGAGGCTGTTATGTTGGGCAACAAGGATGAGGGTGAAGGTTTTCCCTGTCCCAGACTTGTGCACTGTACAGCAACAGAGCAGTAAACTGTATAGCACTTAAGAAAGCATTATACAGAACAAATCATGTATTGTGACCACTGGAAACATATTGCACAGGGGTAGATCATTTACTAATTAAATAATATGACTCATCCCCAGCCCCCATTACTTATGCTGAATTGGAGCAGTAATAAGATGTACATTCCTACCCAGCTGTTTTGGGCCATCTTGATATATTCTGGCAGAAAGGTTATGAGAGCACACTAACTGCTAGCATTATTTTATTTTTTTACTAAGGCCAGTGTTTGGCTTTCTCTACATTGCAAGACATAAATGACCCAGTGGATGTACACCATCAAAATCAATCTATACAAAAAAACTGTATGCCTGATAATACATCAACTTGTGCACATGTAATCACTGGGCATATAAAACAGATGAAAACACATGCAAATAATAGCTGCTTAAGATTCTTACTAGCCTTGTACCAACGCATCAACCTAATTTACACATGCAAACTTGATAACTTTATGCAAGCATATGTGGACCTTAATCCTTCTCTTTAAGAAAGTAGACTAGGCTTTACAAGATCACCTCCACTGGGCTTGCAACCTGAAGCACCAAAGGTACTAACCAAAAGTTATGAGTTGAGCTGATACAAGCTAGAAGGAAGTATGGGCACGTATGTACCATTACTGTGCTGCATTTGAAATGGCTGCTGTGAAGCAGGTTCAGTTTGGAAGCCTACCAGCACCTTTATGATCACAACAAAATGAATTCTAAATATCTATAAACTTTGGCATTTGCTTTTGGGTTTTTTTATCATACAAAAACCAGAGCTGTCCCTGCTCCCTTCGCTTACCAGGATGTGGGGCACTGAGAAGCACTGGGATGCCAGTGCCCTGCCCCTACCCATGTCCTTGCCCCTCACTTCCAAGCCGCAACCCCACCAGTGCCCCTCACTCCTGACCTGCAGCCCCTGCCTACCCCACACTAGCTCCCTCCTGGCAGCAGTTCCCTCTCAGCACCAGGACATGAATCCAGCTGCAGCTGTCCCACCCGGGGCTTTGTGGCTCTGAGCAGTGCCAGCTGTTCTGCTCCTGCGCCTGTGCCGAGGCCCTAGCAATCCCCACGTCATTCCTGGGACGCTTTTGACTGGGGCTCAGGGCCTGAGATGGGCAAGCCCCTTCCCTTCCAGGCTGGCCTCCTCCTGCACAGGCTGCTGTAGGGGAGTAGGGAGGCTCTAAGCCCAGCTTTGGCTGCCTCTCCTAACTGGAGTACTCCTCCATTCCCGAACACCATCTCTCTCTCTCTCTCACACACCCCCCTTCTGCTACCTCCACCCCACCCCCCAGTCCATTACACCCCCCAAGTGGTTCCTGGGACCAGGAGGTTCCCCAGGCTAGGGTTGCATGTCCCAGCACTGGCGTGGGCATGGGGCAGAGTTGCAGTGTGGCAGTTGCTTCTGCAGCCATGACTGCTTCCAGAAGGTCCTGTCCTGCCTGATGGCTGGGTATGCAGGGTGAGAGATTTGTAGGAGGATGTGAGGCTTCGTGGGGAAGGAGCGTGGCACACAGAGCTGGCCCGGCCTGCTGGCATGCCTTCAGGCAAGACCAGGCCAGCCCCTGCTGTCACCCCATGTTCCTGGCACTGCAGGCAGGAGCTGGACACCATCGAGCCAGGTCAGGTCCTGCCTCCATGGAGCCAGCCTGGCCTGATGATGTGCAGGGCACATGGAGGCAAGATGGCACGCGGCTCCTGCATGCAGTGCCAGGAGCCCTGACTGACAGCAGGAGCTGGCTTGGTGCTGGCTGAAGAAACACATCAGCAGGCTGGGTCAGCAATGTGTGCCACATGAATCCCCTGGGTCTCAGGTGGTACCACGCAATGTCAGGGGTCTTTGACAGCAGTGGGCCTTGAGTGCCCCAACAGCTTGCTGCTGGCTGCTGCTGCTGCAGTGGCAGGGGCTGTGTGCTGTGGGGGCAGGTGGGGGAACTACCCCTCCTACACAGTCCTCCCACCCCCACAGTACCCCCACCCCCACATCCCTGCTTAGCAGGGACAGAGCCTGGGTCCACGGTAGCTCCAAGACACTGCTGCCAGCCTTGCTCTGCTTCTATTTGTTCCAGTACAAGGAATAAGCAGGCTGGAGCAGCAGGCACCAAGCAGTCATAGAGGTGCTCTGGCTGGGTGCTAGAGTGGAGTATGCCCTGTGCCACTATTAACCAATGTGGGGTTTTTTTGTTTTTTTATACCAGGATTTTCCGGTATCAAACTTAGAGGGTGCATTGCAAATATGCAGTGCAGGAAACATTTTTTCATTCCTAGCATGCCTCCTGCAGCATCTCAAACTGCTTTGAGATGCTGCAACAGGCATGTGTTCATCCGTCTGGATGCGACTCTTATGTGCCAAATCCCAGAAGTGAGGCACTGTAGCTTTGTTAGAGTGCTGGCTATATACTCAGTGCTCCCCCTACAATGCCTCATTCTGGGAGTTCGTGCATACCAAGCAAGGGTGAATAGATAGGGCGTGCTTCACAGATATCCTTCTAGACCCCATGTTGGGAGACAGCATAGACATCCCTAAAACTTACGCTACAAACAGTAGGATATCATGAGTCCATGCACATGAATTATTGTGGAAAAGTCAGGGATACCTACTTCAAAGAGAGCTGCAGCCGAAGAGATCTGTCCAGCCATTGCAGCATGGCTACGCTCCAAAAGGATCTTCTGATTTGCTCTGGCATAGCCTTATCAGCCTGCTGGGTGAACCGAATTGGTTTAATTATGCCACTGGGAGCTATTTCTGGTCCCAGACATTGGCAGTAAGGGGAAACACCCGCCTGCCGGCCAGGGCTGAAATCCCCAGAAATGGGGAAGCAGACCTATTTCGTCTACAGAGCTTGGAGGAGCTCAGAGAAGAAGGAAAAAAAAAAGGTGGGGGGAACCCCCAGCTCCGTGCTAATTGACTGCAGCAGGTGTTCAATTAAGTTGGCAGGTTAGCAATTAGTGGGGAGCAGAAACCCCCTCACAAAAACACGTGATCATTGGAGCCACGACTGAGAGTGCCCTGAAGGTAAATGGGGAAGGAGGGAAGCCCCAGAGATCCTGGCCTGCAGGCAGAGTGAGTGTGAGAGAGATGCCGTCAGGATTTTTTACTTTTTCTTTTTTTTTTTTCTTTTCTCTGGCTGCACCTGCCATCTTGATAAGTAGCAGTCAGCTTTGGGTCAGGGAAACCACCATCCTCCCAAGTTCAATTAAACCATCAAAGTCGTGGCAGGCGAGGTAGCGGAGAAGAATTCTGACCCAATTTTGCTGACTGACGCTCGCCCTGTTACAAGCAAGGCAAGTGGATGTCATTGGGACGCAGGGGCCTGCATCCGTATCCTGTGATATCTTGACAATTATTTACATATAAATCATCATTTTTAATACCATATTCATGAATATGTTTTATGGGGTCTGGGTTTCTTGTGCAGTAGTTGAAGAGGAAAAACTGTCTTTGAACTCGATAGGGGTTTTTCCTGTGAAGGAACCCTATGATTGAGCCTGAAGATTTCTTACTGTGTTTTTAATGTTTTTATCTGGTCAGTCCAACCGTATACATGCACCAAACTTTCCTTTTCCTTTAGTAATCTGTGAAAGGAGCATTTCAAAGAAACAAACTTTTGCCATGCTTCTTTTGCTCTGCTGCTGAGAAAGATTTGGGTAGTGCCTGTGAGTAGCTTTGCCTTTATTAAATATTCATAATAAAGGATGAAATAACAGCCATATTTTGCATTTTCATCTGCGATTATCAAACTACTTTATAACTAATAAAGTGCTCTGTCAATCTTGCCACTCTTCGCACCAAGCCTCTGCCTCTTCTAGAACAATATTCCTGCATTTCTTGTCTCAGTGACTTTACATCTCATTGCAAATCCTATCACAGTAGACCTTTTTTCCTTAGGCCACTAATTTTCAGATCCAAGACCAGACTAAATTAGTCCCTGGATGGGGATATCCTACAGCCTTTGACATATCACCTTATGTCTGCATTCAGTTCCCTGCTAAAAGATCAATATAGCCTAGCACACCAAACTATTAGACCTAAATTAAAATGACTTTTGACATCAAATACCTATTTCACACAACCAGAAAAGTCTGTAGAATTCTACCCTGATCAGTTAATAAAACCTGTCTGCTATGCTGCCTTTTGTGTAGTTCGGTAATGTAGCATTGCCACTTCTGATCCTTCACCATTCTCTAATGCTAACTCAAATAAAACAATAGTAAGCAGCTTATAATCTTAGTAATAGTTTTATTAGACAATGCATTTAAAAAAGGACCCACACTTAAACTTTCTGGCACTCAGCTTTCTGCCCTTTGACACTGTCTATTGTACACAGAATAAATCTATGTTTCTCAGATATATTGAGGGGGAATCCTTATGTTTGATTGACTTTAGCAACACCACTTGACCTGGAATTGTTCTGTATTTTCAAAGATTCCATTCTGTTCTACTGGAGGAGGCTCTATTTTGCTTCTTGGGGAAAATTTCTCTTGTTAAGGCACTAGACTGAGCTGGGTTCAATTCCTGATTTGTTGTGTGTGATCTTGACCAAGTTGGATAGGGTGTCATTATCAAAAAATGGCCCCTAAGGTTGATTTTTAAAAGTGTTCAGCACCCAACATCTTGGATTAGACATTTATGGATGGATTTAGTGAGGTGGTAAACTGCACTGTGTTCTTTTGAATATCTGCCCCCCTTACATCAGCGTCTAAGTGAGTGTGGAGCTAATTTGAAACTGACATAGTTTCTGTTTTTTAGCTCCCTTTTGGTAAAAAAAAAAAAAGGGAAAATAAGACTTTCTTATCCTTTCACACAGTGAGTTGTGAATATAAATTGAATCATGCTTGGGAAGGGCTCAGATTTTAGATAAATATTATTTATTGCAGAATCATATTTATTGCTATTTCTAGCAAACTCAGAGGTTTGGCTCCATTCAAAAGTTACATTAACATCAGGCCTCGATGTCTTTTTCCCATTCTTGCTCACCTCCCACAACTTCATTAATATTATTGTCAAGGGTTCCAAGATCATCTCTACAGGTTCTTTCAGTAACCTGGGATGAAGTTCATCAGGCCCTGCTGAATTGAATTCATTCAGACCTATCAAAACCTCTTTTGCCTGTTTTGTTTTCTCATCCCTCAGCTTGTCCCCTTCCTTATCCAAATAATCTTTATTATGTATCTGGTTACAGCTTAATTTTTTTTGTGAAGATTGATGCAAAGGACCTGGTGAGTAGTTCCTCCTCTTTGCATACTCTGTTTAGAGTTTACCATGGCTATTTAACTGTGGACCCACAGCTTCCATAGTTTTTCTTTTCTGGCCAACATACTTATAATAGAACTTCTCTTTATTGTCTCTAACCTCCCTCCCTTGGAGAAGCTCATTATTTATCTTTGCCTTCCTGAGTTTATCCCTGTAGGTTCTTGTTATTTCCTGGTATGCTTCCTTGATGTACACCATGAATTGATAAGTCCTTCTATTTAGGCAAACCAAAAAATGAACAGGGCTGGCTGCCTGGGCTATGCAGTGAATAGGGAGAATAAACTACCTCTGAAGGGGGTACTTACATACTGACTAACGAAGTAGCAAGAACAAAACAGAAAATGCCAGGCACAGGGGGATGTCTGATTTCCACTCCTTCTAAAAGCTTAAGACTTTACTCTGAGTTGTATCTCAGGTACCTCTGTTAACTCAGGACACAGATCATCCAGAGTGACTAACACATTAACAGCAGCACTGAGTTCAGTACAAAGCACAGCACCCTGTGTTCACTCATGAATTAAGTGATACTCACCTTTTGCACAATAACTGAGTAGTTAGAACACTTTCTCTGGAAGTGGCAAAACTGATTTCTGAATCCTCCTCACTCTGAAGAAACTCAAACCCAGCTCTTCTACCTTGCAGGAGAATGCCTTACTCACCAGGCAATAGAATAGTCTGGGTGGAAATGTGTTACCTTCCAACCCTCCTATTGAAGGTTTCATAGTTTCATAGTTTCTAGGGTCGGAAG
>NW_017729024.1:4265768-4271045 GCF_001723915.1 Gavialis gangeticus | reverse complement strand
GACAGGAACCAAAGGCAGAGAAATATTAATTTTCTACATTTTTTAGGGGCCCGGAGGCTGGATAGAAAGGCCTTGTGGTCGGGGTTTGGCCCACGGGCCGGATTTTGCCCACCCCTGCTCTAGCTGCTACTACTCAGTTACTTACTACAAGGAAAGATCTTACCTTTGAAACAGGAAGAAACGATGTGTAATAAAGAGCAAAGCAGAAATTCATACATTCTGCCTTTCAAAAACAAGGTGTATATCATATTCCAGGGTGCATTTTATGGGATAATGTATGGTATTAGTGGTAGACAGGAACCAGATATTATGTTTTAGGGGAAATTGTGCATTTGTTTTAAAATCCATAACAGAACGGGAACAAAAAATTTCAAAACTCATCATGAAATCAAATTCCAAGCCAAATATTGTTTTAGGTCAATCGAAGCTTCCTTTCAATAAAACTGAAACATTTTATCCAGATTTTGACCCGTTAAAATGTTTAAAAAATATTTTTGTATAAGCAACATCCTGTCATGAAAAATTAAAATGAAAAAGGTAAAAGTGAGATGTGCATATTAATGAAATAGTTACTGATTTCTTCATAAATTAAATGTAATCCAATTGACACATTTTCAAGACACGGGGTCTCAATGAAAACAGTATTTTACATTTTAAAAAATGCACAAAAATTTTCTTACCATTTCAAAATATTATCTCCTAATGTAAAATGAGGCACAGAAAATAACTAAACTAGATTAAGTCTGCTTTTGCCACTCCCAAAGCAACCCATCCCCTCAGTAAGTATGGGAAAAGTTTATCAAGAAAAGGATTATCAACATTATCCAGATTTGACCTGATTTCTAGCAAACACAGTCAACTAAAATAATGTGGGCAGATAATGTTACAGATGTATTCTAGCTAAATTTAATCCAGATAAATAAAAAGTAAGTAATGTTCTTTTGCATTTGTGCCTATCCAAAATGATGACATTTATAAAAAATCAGTTTATTGTGTGCTGACATGAGTGTGTACACACACACATGTGCAAGCACATGTGTGTATGGCTTTCTGGCTTGTTCACCACTTTATTAAACAAGGAAATTCCTCTTTTGTTTAACATCTTTTCCTCCTGTTTGTTCATACCAAGAGGTCATAATCCTTCATAGCCTTATATATAATCTGTTGCTATGGGAATGATTGTGGTGTTACAAAAGGAGGATTATGACCTTTTATTATAAAAAAAAAACGTTAGGTTGCCATTACGTTTTCAAATAGCGCTGAGACATTTTCATTTTAACGTTTGGAGATATCCTTCCTAAATGCATGTAGAGCTAACTATCCATGTATGTGATAAGTGTTATCCCTGGTCATTACTGATTGTGCCAATGCTTTGATTTCCAAATGATAATGAATAACTTAATAAAGAGCTGTCAATGGAAGGATTGAAGCCTTTAGCTAAGTACTAAAAAGCTTTCACTGCTTAAAAAAGATTTATCAGTGCATGATGCAGGTTGAAGAATTACCACCAAATCCTGGCAAAAAATAATAATATAGAACATAGCAGGGGAAAAACAAGAATAAATGGTGCAAGGTTTTTAATTAATCTAAATTTTCATGTCGCTTAATTTTCTTTCATTATATGTTTTAGGATTAAAGAAAGAAACAAGTCATCACTTGACTGCCTATTGCAAGACATCTCTGGCCTTGACTGATAATAAAAAGGACTGAATAGTATGAAGCCTAAGGAATGAAGCTCAATCACTCCCAGCAATTACTGTGTCTTATTGATAACTTGCAGCTCTATCCTGCAAATGCCATCTCTGGAACAAAGCCTGTCACAGATCAGACTGAATCCATTAAAAAGCTTTGATTAACATGTCCCTGGGGTGTGCTGTGGAAACTTTTTACGCCAAATGACAGCCTATTGCTACTGCTTCTGAATTGTCCTCCTGAAATACTCTTGTGTTTTAATCTAGTGCACAGTTTAAATTAAAAAACGGCAGTGACTTTGTGTGACCTAAATACGAGCCTCCCTTATTCATTGTGGGATTTATCAACTGCTTGCAGATTAAGTGTTCAGAGAAGCAACAATTAACCTTACTGTGTGTTAGCTAATATTAATTATATATCTCCAGTGCTTTCTTGTACTAGCATACATGTGCCCAGAGACAGGGTCATATTTAATGTATTTGGTTTAGTGGACAAGAAGCTTTGTACTTGTCCTCCCTTGAAAACAAATTGTTTGTATTTGACAAGCATAACATCAACAATGTTGGCTTTCTCTAGCCAGAGCTGACATTGATGTGTAAATGGATTTTAGTCCTTTTAAACAGACACACAAAAGCTCGATCTTTCTGGGCCTCAAATTTCAAGAGGGAAAGGAATTGCCCTCTACCCACCCAATCATTTTCCCATCATCCACTGGGAAAAACAGCCCTTATCTATTGTGGATATCATTTTTTCTTTGTTACCCTGCAGTCCCTTGTAAGACATATGCTGAATGGTATGTGTCAGGGCCAGTAGGGAATACATTATGAACAAAAAATGGATTCCTTTATACTCCATTAAAATACATATTTAGAAACACCTGCAGGTATAAGAAGCATTTACCAGAAGATCATTCAATGAAATGTGCTAGAATCTGGAAAGAGATAAAGCATTAAGGGACCTGCACTGGTTTCCATTTAAAGAAAGACTGAAACTTTCAGGCCTAAGTCCACAAAGGGACTTGGGTGTTACAATGTTGAAAATTAAAACATGCAGGTTTTGGCACGAAAGCACTTTACAGAGTGACATTGTAGATCAAGGGTGGGCAAAATGCGGCCCGCCAGGCCATTCTATCTGGCCCACGGGGCCCCTAAAAAATTTAGAAAATTAATATTTATCTGCCCCTGACTGCCTGTCATGTGGCCCTCAATAGCTTACCAAAACTCAGTAAGTGGCCCTCCGCCCAAAATAATTGCCTGCCCCTGATGTAGATGCTTCATCTCTAGCCCAGGTTAGAGTAATTTAAAGAGAATAGAATGGCAGCTGCGATCAACAGGATGCAGGGATATTATACACATGCGCCCATTATCCCCCATTCACTGCATCAGCTTCAAGCAGGAAGGGAGGTAGCACAGAAAGTGCTATGGGTAATGCTGCAGTGCATGGGGTGCATCAGCTTAAAATTTCAGAGTCCACAGTTGACCTGATGTTCTTGAGAATCTCAGCCTACTTAGCAGGGCTGTACAACCTCTGGGCAGTGAAGGGCCACAGACCCTTGGGATACATGCTGCACGGGCCTCATACCATGGGACGCCCCTCCTGTTTTCCCTCTCATCATGCAGGCAGCCTGATCCCCTGCCCATTCTGTGGGAAGCCCAGCTCTGCTCCTGCACATGTATGCAGTCTGGCTCCTCTTCCCCCTGACTGTGGGCAACATAGATGCCTCCATCCCATCTCACTGCCTACCCCAGGAGCAGGGCAGGGAGCAGAAACTGGAAGATAGTGGGGGAGCCCAAAACCCCTGGCCACTATAGCAGCAAGAGCAACAGAAGGAGTGGTGGCTAGGTGGAAGCCAAGGCACATGTTAACCCCTCACAGGCTGCAGGTAGCCTGTAGGCCACTAATTGGCTAGTCTTGCTATATACAAAAGTGATCTGTAAACCAAAGCTAGAAATAAGACACCTCTCCCATCAGTGAGAAAATTATAACTTCTTAGGATCTAGAGCAGGATTGTTCAATTTAGTGTCCTGGGATCACAGCCCACCCTCCCAACCTCTCTGGCTGCAAACTCCCTTGGTACCACATTGGTGGGTGCCACTCCCCCTCAATTGCTGCACCATGTGTGCATCCAGGTGCCCCCCTCCATGTCGCCACCATGGGCAGGCTCTTTGACTGCAGGCTTCCCCAGCACTGCAGACTGTACTGCACAGTGCTGCCCTGACCTACCCTGCTCCCTGGAGTGGAAGCCAGGGGGAGCCCATGGGCCAAAGATTAACCCCTTGCAAGTCACCAGCTGGGTAACCCAGATCTAGAGCACAGTGACCGTGTCTACACAAGATGCTATTGCACAGTACTGTTGGGGGGCACTAACTGTGATTCAACACTATTGGGAAAATAATCACCCTATGATGGCAACTATCTTATTATTAGATACATGCCATTATGAGCTCTTTTATTTCTAAGAGTGCCATTTCTTTGACTACCAAAATCGTATCCATTTTTCCAGGACTACAAGTTGCAGAATGAAGTGTATAGACAAGGACCTTGGCTCTTGCTTTTGAACTTAAAGTCACACAATTCTAAAAGATGTTCATGCAAACGCTGATTATAAATGTATTTCACACGTGTACTTTCAATGTTCTAAATCCAACAAAAGGCAGCAAGGCAGAGAGATTCACAACATCTGAAGAAGAGTTTGAGTAACTATGTGGGGCACTCTGAAAATAGGTGCTATTGCAATCATTCATTTGTGCAATTTATACAAAAGGATGGGGCCATACATTTTAACACCACTGACAATGCTATTTGTTGACTTTGTAGATTGACCACCCATGTGTGCTTGACAACAATTGACAAAAGATTTTCTATATGGGGTAATTGTAGCTACAAATGCTCTTTCACTGCCTCCATTACCTTCTTTCAGCAGGTGTAGAGCTTTATAGCCTGTTACTACTCTCTCTTTTAGAAGTCTGGCTCCAAGCCTTCTTTGTTTCAACCCAGATGCCAGCCTCTATTTAACTATTCATTTAAAAAAAAACAAACCCAACAACAACCAACCATCTGGAGTAGAACTGATTGGGGAGGGGACTTATTTTTGTACCTTTTTTTCTTGGTCTTAAAGGTGAAAGGATTTGTCAAATGCAGTAATGACCTATCTTAGATCTAATAGACACTTCACACTAAAAAAAACAAACTCCTTCAGAAGCAGAATCAAACAAAGACAGCAGAAGCAAGGAAGGACCTTTACAAATGACAACACGAATTGGGGAAATATAAATCTACCCAATTATAATTCAAACAAAAACAAGTGAGAAACTGTACTCTGTTGAGGCACTATTGGCCAAGCATCTGGGCTTTGCATTCATGCATAATTAAGCTTTAGACAGCTGCAGGCTTCTACAGTGTAAAAGGGCACAAGATATCATAATACAAAGTAAGATGAGTATCAGTGCTTAATGCTTAAAAGCAGTTGTTTTAAAATTCACATGAAGCATTAGACAAAAAGACATCAGCAAAATTAAACAGCATTCAAGAGGTCACTGAAGAGGGGTCTGGGATTCACAAGAAACAACAAAAATGATGTTTTCC
>NW_017729024.1:4232208-4260768 GCF_001723915.1 Gavialis gangeticus | reverse complement strand
AAAGTAAGATGAGTATCAGTGCTTAATGCTTAAAAGCAGTTGTTTTAAAATTCACATGAAGCATTAGACAAAAAGACATCAGCAAAATTAAACAGCATTCAAGAGGTCACTGAAGAGGGGTCTGGGATTCACAAGAAACAACAAAAATGATGTTTTCCCTCCGACTCCCACAGATCTGTGCAGCTTTTGTATATACTTTTTTTTTAAGTTTCCACAATATCCTGGATCAAAGCAAATGAGAAACATTGAACAACTTTCAGGATATTATGTTAACAATTAAAACGACCTTTCAGTAAATACATACAAATCTATTAGGGTGTAGTGACATGCAGACAGCAGCTTTCAGGAAGATTAAATATTCAGGGAAGATAAAGCCTCTCCAGTGGTATTTTTAACATGTGATTTAAGCCCAGTACTCTCCTGCTTATGGAGACTGATCCCTTTCTCCATTACAAATCATGTTTGGCATAAAGGCTGAGAAGACTGCACATAGTGATGTCAACCACTTACAGTCCTCTGTTAATAGTTGCTCCAGCTGTGATGATCTCATAAAATATTATTGTCACGGTGTAGAGAATCTGGCTATCTTTTTACTTTTATTCTCCTTTGAGGCTGCTTCTGTTGGGAAAGACTGCTATATTGTGTCTGCTAATTGTGTTAAGCTGCTAACCAGTACTGCCTACTTTCTAAGCTGCATGTGACGGATAGTGTTGATATTCAAACGGGTTGTATACAGTAAAAATCATTCCATTCTCAAAAGCAAAGAGATTCTATTTTACAGCTTTGGTGGGTTTTATTTTTGATACCATTCATCTTTTTGACATGGGACCAAACTTGCTTCTTGGAGATTTTTAATGTGATTAATCGCATACGGAGGGAAATAGTTGCCTAAGGACAGGACTAGCTCTAGTACATTAGTACTTAATTTACCATCGTGAATACAACAAAACAAAGCAAAGCAAACCAAGGAATTAAAGATAAGCATACCTACAAAAGACATACAACAGGAATGACTTTCCTGTACATGGTCCATTGATATCACGGCTGCATTAGTTACCTGGGAGTGAAAATAATTAAAGTAAAATTGAGCAAAGGGTAGGAGGATGCATAGCCCGGAGATGCCTATTTGGTTCTTGTTGACAATATTGATTTTAATGTAGCCATGAAGCTGTCTTCACTGCTTATTTTTTTACTGATATGAAATTAATTGCATACTGCATGAAAAAATATTGTAATTAAGTAGTCTTTGTTTTGCTATTCAGCCATCTTTTTTCCTTCATTCTCTAAGATAATGATCTATATAAAAGGCAAGTAATTAAAGGATAACCAAGGCATCAACAGAAGCACTGGGGTGAAGTTCAGGTTAATTGTATTTGCATATGTGATAATTATTTGATCAGTTCTGCTATACTGGTCGATCATGATTTCCCTCTGTTTCATCTTAATGATTTTGTGTGATATTTTTGAAATGCTCAGCTTTCAGCAGGGTTGGGCCAATACCGAGCACATTTGAACATTCTGCCCTTTATGGTCTTAGGGATTCAAAAGTATCTAAAAGCTTTCATCCACCACTCTTTTCATAATGGAGTACAAAAAATATTTCCTAAAATATCCTCTTACAGGATCCAAGGACTTTTAATGGCTTTTGCATTGGTAGCTTTCATACATGCTTGCTAAACTTTTTGAACATGAGTAATCATTGCTTTTGTTAAAAAGATTTCCATAGTGGCTATAGACGTGTCATGCTTAGACATAAGAACTGATTAATCCTTTATGTATGTCTAGCCGGTAACTTGAACCACCACCACAGTGATTCATCACTGGGGTGTATTTGGCACTTGAATGGGTGGCTTGGTTATAATTGCAGGGATACTACTTAAATGTGGAATAATTCTGCAGATGTCACCTGAAATAGCTATTGAGGCCAATGGAATTATGCTAGATTCACATTCTTGTACTTAAGATTATAGTTTGGCCTGTGGTGTCATCTGCTGAGTAAACAGAAATGGTAGGTAGAAAAATATCAACCTGTTCTGTGGAAACAGAAGGCCTCACATTTCTAGTAATCACTATGTACAATTTCTTCAGAATGTGAAAATCAAAATGCAGAATAGCTAATTAATCATTTTTAACTCCCAGAAAGTTTAATTGTTTAAGCTTTCAGGTACTGATTACTTGCTGTCAATCAATATGCAGGACTCAGGAAACACTGATGACTTTATTATAGATGCTATTAATAATATTTAAAAAATTAGCCTCATTTCTCTTAAAGAATTTGAGTATTGCTGCAGAACCAGGCAAGTGAAACAATAGGGGCACCATCCAGAACATAGACACATGTCTATGTAGCAAAGCTTGAATAAAAACTGAATCATGGGGTCCAAGGTGTTCCCCTGAAGACCAGAAAGGAAATGCAGCAGCTAGGGCATTTAGGGCACAGACAGAAGTGACAATTTTCACCCAATCTGGCCACAGTAAGTGGTTTATAGCTGTGACCAAACACAAGTGCACAGCTGCAGACAGCTTAAAAATGGTTGATCAGGCACAAATCTGAACCGTTATTGCATGAGGGGTCAGATGAAGAAGTTTTTAAACAGAGCATATTATGTAACTTCTGTCTGTACTATCTATCCAGCCTCCGGACTGTTTTTAGAATGGGAGGGGGGAAAAAGAGAGCAGAAGGAGTTTGGTCTGGGGCTTTCCCAGCCTCACCACTGGAAGGTGAGGCTGGGAAAGCACCAATTCACCCACCCCACCCACCAGTACTGGTAGGGCACGT
Source organism: Gavialis gangeticus (assembly GCF_001723915.1). Classification (NCBI taxonomy): domain Eukaryota; kingdom Metazoa; phylum Chordata; order Crocodylia; family Gavialidae; genus Gavialis; species Gavialis gangeticus. Next base: position 4,257,989 of record NW_017729024.1, on the reverse strand, counting down.
GGCAGGGCAGGGAAAGTGGCTGCTCCAGAGCTGCTGGGATTTTGTGTTGGAGGCAGCTTGGTCCAAGGCCAGGGCATGATGTGCAGCCTGCACACTTCAGGCAGGGACATACAAGTAGTAGATCACAGCTCTGCCCTGGCCCTGGCCCAAGCTGCTCCTGCCACAAGATCCCAGTGGCTCCAGAGCAGCGCCCTGCCCTCCCAGCACCCAGCCAGTGTGCCTGGGGCTGGTTTCCATGGCAACTCCAGCCTTGCACTATTACAGCACAGCTGGGGCTGGGGTCTCCATGAAGACTGGCCCCAGCCATGCAGGCAGGGGCTGCTGGGAAATGGAGTCCAGCTGCCCTGGATCTGCCATTTTGCTGACCCCTGCCCTAGAAGGAGCTCCTTCTGCTCCCCTTCCCCCCTCCCATTCTAAAAACAGGGACAGGTGGGGAGGAAGGAAGGGCTAGGGGAAACCAGCTTCAGGCTAGCAGTCAGCTGTTACATTTCTCTCCCCCATGGAACCAACAGTGAACTTCTGTTTGGTCCGGGGGATCAGTGTAACTCAGCACGCTTCCTGCAAAGCGTTCTCAGTTACAGTGGGGAGCTGCACCTCTGTCTGCACCCTTATTGTCCTTTGCCTAGGGCACTGGGAAAGACCAGAGAAGCTGAAAGAGAAAGCAGAAAAAAAGACTAGATACTGCAGCAGAATCATTGATAGCAAAGTCCTGAGAAAGAGGTATGAGAGAGAGTTTGGAGGCAGGTGCTAGCTGAAGGAGGCTTGGAGCTGTAAGTTATTTGATTCCTTCTGTATTCAGGGAAACAGTACTTCAAATATTCTTTGTAAACAAAGAGGATGGCTCAAAGTTATATCTGACTCCATCATTGGTCTCTCCTCCTAAAGAAACAACCCTCTATGCCCCAAACTTCATTCAGGTCAAAAAGGGGTAGCAGGATGCAAAAATAATAATAAAAACCCCCCATGATGCTTTTCTTACATTACTTAGAATATCTTATTCTTTTATTGGCTGTGAGTGCATATAAATATCATAATACAAATTAGTCTTTATGTAAGACAGAAAGAGTAAGCGGAGGATGAGAAAGAGACTGTATGTTTAAGTATATATCATAATAAATAATTTGCTTGGAATACTTTTTCTGCTCTTTTTGTTCATGAATAGCAGACTAATTATGAAATTCTTATATTTATGCTTAGGAGTCTCCTAGAGGCAATTGCCCTGTTGTGTTCAGTTCACATGTGCTCGTGCCTAGGAGAGACTGTGCTCTATTGTAAAGACTGTTTCCCGCCCTTTAAAATGGTATGAATTTAGAAAAAAATATGTGGTTATTCTCTGGATATTAAAAAAATCCCCAAAACAATGGCCTTGATGTTAACTTAAAGCTCTTTAATGAGGTTTTATTTTATCTCTTTGCTGCATGCTTTTCCATTGCATATTGGGGGATTGGAGCTTATTATGTAGGATCCTGTTCTACTGCATTTACCCCTTTTCTTCTAATTCCTTTTATGCACAAAACTTACAACCCTGGAGCAGGGGTGGATCCAGAAAGGAATGAACGCTGCATGTCCCCAGAGGCTGGAGGGGCAAGCACTGACCAGGGGTCAGCGACTACCCGAAGACGCTGCTGGCAGTGGCAGTGGTGGCCAGCAGCAATTGCAGACTGCCCACAAACACCACCGGTGGTGTCAGCAGCAAGGGGGAGGGCGGTGGTGAGTGACCACTGCCCGCAGGCACTGCCAGTAGTGTTGGCAGCACCTTTTCACAGGGGGTGCACCGTCATGCTCAGGGGGTGCATGTGCACCCCATATGTGTCACCAATGCAGAAAAGGTACAGTGGTGTGGTTGCATCCCCTTTTTGGACCACAATGTGAAACCAGCAGTCAGGGACTTTAAGTTCCCACAGCAGGTAAGAATTACCCCACTCTTGCCACCCTGTCCCTTCCCCTCTGTGCTCAGCAGCACTTCCCCTCCCATCCCTTACTGCCCCCACACCCAGCTGATGCAGGGGCAGAGGAAGCTCCAGAACTGCTCCTATCCTGTTCAAGCTGGACTGTGAGAGAACTGGAGACAGGAGGGGCAGCTGCAGGTGTGGGGAGAACTTGCCTGCCCCAGCCACTGTCCTTGGACCAGCCTGGCTCCCTGCATAGCTGCTTCCCACAGCCCCAGCTGGAGCAGGACGGGAGCAGCTGGGACAGCAGCAGCAACAGGCAGGTCTCCTCAACCGTTTCCTACACCAGGAGGCATAAGTGTGGAGGAGGGCGCACTCTGTTGAGTAGGGATGGGAAGGCAGTGGGTGCTGAGAATTGGTGGAGGGAATTCTTACCTGATCAAGAGACTTTAGGAAAGTCCCTAGCTACTGTTTCCATGGCACAGTCTGCTATCAGTGAAGCTGAAAGGAGGAGTGTATCCAACACTCATAGGTGACTGGTAGGGGGTTCACAGGGGTGCACGTACCCCCCCATGGGGCCGGTGCCCCCGCACTGGCTAACCCTGATGCTGTCAGTAGGGCTTGTGCCTCCCCTGACAGGGTAGGTGGCTTCTACGGGTCCCATCCCCCACAGATTCAGGAGGCACCACTGCAGCACTAGTCACTGGCCACACCCCACTTTTTAAAAATCTCTATCCACTCATGCTTGAGAGAGAGACGGCTCTGGCCTGCTTAATGAATACCATCTTTCCAGAGAGGGTCAGTGGGCCCTGGTACCGTACAGAATTGCTACAGTGCTGTTGTACTATGTACTTACACTGAGACTTCTGATGGGGTCATAAAGCAGCCTTAGTTCCTGCATTAGATAAATATTTATCTAGGTGGATGTAGAATTTCTAGATTCCCTTTCTATCTTCCCAGCCCTTATAAGTGGTGTAAAGAAACCAAAGTAATACTTAGAATTTCACCCTCTATTCTGAGGCTATTGGCCCCTTTCCTTCTGTGGCTGCCAGTTTGCTCACTAGAAAACTTTATTAGGTGTTAATGTGATTGTAAAGGGGAGAGTTAGATGACATGTTGTTGACTATGACTGATTGGTAAGTGTAGAGGAGACAAATCACATTTAACATTGTGTCAAATAAATGATTGAAATCATGGTGAAGAGAAGTACATTGCATGCCAAAACTGTGCTTATATTTGCATATGCTGCTGTGCCTTTGGTCAGTCTGCACAGAATTACATTGCAGGCTGAACAAATAATTGGGCCCACTAAATGAAGTCAGAATTTACCCTGGAAACACTATTGTCCCATTGCTTGAGAAATGGAGTCTAGTATAGGCAATCAAATAGGGTCAAAACAATTGTAATTTTGAAACAAAATGCTAAGGCCATTTTAAGAACTAAAAAGCAAAGCATATGTTAACTATATGAAAATCTGTTCTTTATAGCAACTGTGTCCAAAACATTAATAGTTTACCTGTTAGGGTATATCTTCTTTTGTTACTGCAGAAGATGAATGAAAAATAATAATGTTAAGTAAAAATATTAGAATAGGAACCAGTCTTAACCTAATTCAATATGTCAGCAAGTTGAACAGCTATAACCACTGAGTTCATTAGGGGAGATTAAAGACTGAACACAAAGACTTTGCAAAAGCTATGATTTTAATGCTTGATCATATCAGAGTCACAGCTTTAGTAACACCATAACTTTATCCTAGAACCTTGTCTCTTTCCCTCAAAAACCCAGAGGATAATCTAACATTTTCTGGATCAGTTCCCATTTCCTGGATTACAACATCATCTTGAATATATTAATTTGATATATTGTGTTGAAATACTGTTATTCTGGGATGGCACATAAAAATACAGTGATGATGTGATTTTCTTCCTTGTTCTGAATTCCAGCTTTAATAAGTGGATTCCAGCTTTATCTGGAGCTGGATTTCTAATATCAACAATTGTAATCTTGAAGCTAGACCAGAACTATGCACTGAATGTTATAGATTAAAATACATTTGTATGTATTTCCTTTTGTAATTCTATTTCCATTAACATTCAAAAAAACCTATCACAAGTAAGCATAGTCATAAACATACTATGAGTTACCTCTGGGAAAGTAGATTATAATCATAAGGACACTGGTTTTCTCTAAATTCATTAGATGTTCCTAAATATGAAAAATTGATAAATCAAGTTTGAGTTTTTGTCAGACACACAGAAAATGAACTTGTAGAGAGTGGATCTAGTAGTTCTCAGCTGGGTTCCTCAGAGCCCTGGGGTGCCCTGAGATCCTTGCAAGGGTGCCGGGTGTCACACAATGTTAGCACTGTTCAGTGTGAAACATGAGTCACAGGGTAAACCCAGATGTTTCAAATAGGAATTTCAAATAGGATGCCAAATAGGAATAGTAGTATCAGAAACACTGTCCTGTTACTATCTCTCTGAGTCCTTTGCAACAGACAAATTATTTTTCTGTAGTCAAAAATGGAGAGTAAACTAGGAGCTGGCATTTTCCGTGGGTGCCTTGAGTCTAAAAATATTGAGAATCACTGATCTAATGATAAAGAGTACCTGAGAATCCTGCTTCCTGGAAACAGCAGGCCTTAATCTGTACACCCTTGATGTTATATTAAGAGTGGCCAAATACTCTGTTAAACACATGCACAGCTCCTGTTGACATTAATGGGAGTTGCACTTGCATACTTTTGCAGGTCACATTTATTTAATAGTGTCATGCCCTTTCTAACCTCCACTGGCCAAGTTTCAGAAGGCTCCCTCCAAACACTTCAGTCATTATTGCAATTAGACTTGTAGAAACTGATTGGTATTTCTGATAAGGATAGCGCTGAATGGGCTACTGCTATCAACAGAGCTGAAAAATGGTGATTTGTCAAGATTCAAATTTAGATTTTTTGTTTAGCTTGAGTATTAAGGTTTAGTTCTATTTTGAAGAGTGCTTATAAAATGTCATTAAAGGGTAAACAGAGCAAGATGAATATTATATGCCTATGTTGGGCAAAATTAAATCCTGTCACAAAAATAACTTTGAATATCAGGTCTTATATACTTTTAAAATTTCCAGTTTTCAATGCTTTTTTTGTAGAAGAATTAAAAAAATCTATACAGATAAGGCTAGTGAGTGCAATCTGGTAACTGCATGTGCATCAATCACAGATTGAACTGGACATTTGTGCGCATGGCTTAGAAATATACATGTGCATGTATGTGTGTATGCTGAAGCAAATAAAGAGCTCTTCAAATCTAGCCAAGATTAATTCTTGCTGCCTGGTACATCAATACCATTAATAAAGATCCACTGTGTAAAGTCCAATCATATAGCTCAATTAGTTAAATCCTGGTGCTAATAACACCAAGGTTGCAGGATTTGATCCTGGGTTAGACTAGCACAGGGGTGGGCAAAATGAGGCCTGGGGGCCAGAGGCAGACCGCCAGGCCCTTTTATCCAGCCCGTGGGGCCCCTAAAAAATTTAGAAAATTAATATTTATCTGCCCCAGGCTGCCTGTTATGTAGCCCTCAATGGCTTGCCAAAACTCAGGAAGCGGCCCTCTGCCCAAAATAATTGCCCGCCCCTGGACTAGAAGCTGGAAGATCTCTTGAGGTCCTTTCCAGCCTTACTTCTCTCTATGAAAAGTTAATTAAGAAGGGCCTCTTTCACATACAGATCTATGGAACTAAAAATCCTCTTTATTGTTCTTATATTATTTTTGCAATAGTAACAGTAGAAGTGTAGCACATCAGAGAACAAGCCATGGAGAAGAAAGTCAGCGTGCTAGCTACTGTATCTGCGGACAAAGGGTTTGTTTTTTTTACTTTCTCTCTCTCAAGCCCCTCTGAAGTGATTGTCTTGTGGATGGAGTGTAAAGGTGATGTCCTGTATCATTCACATTCGTTAAAGCTTCTATTGCCCTTGTCACAAGAGTTTCAACCTAAGTATTCTCACATGTAAAAAGAGGGTTAACCTGAAAGACCAAATTAATTCCTGATGTAATGCACTGAAGTCATGTTACAACCAGGATTAATGTAACCCAATGTGATTACAGCAGTGAGAATTTGCTGCTAGGATTTATCTTCAGTCTGCATATAGACACAATAACAGTTGTCTTTGTTTCTGGAAAGCAATTGCTGTTTTAAGAAAGAAAACAAGCTTACATGGAAGATCAGAAATCATCTTTCCTTGCCACAGAAAATAATAAAGACTCAGATTTCATTGAATATCAGTGAAAATGATTTGTAAGACGCCTCAGGCCCAAAGTGAACGCTGCAGTTAAACTCACAGTCTGAACAGTACAGCATAATGTTAAAAAAATCAATAATAATATTGAAAAAGCAGGTGGTCACAATAAAGATAAGACATTGTAACTCTAACATTAGGAAGCTGAATCTGTCTTGAGCAGCCCAAAACAAATTAAATGGAATAACAGGCTTTTTAATTTATTCTTGTTTTTTTTTTCCACTTACTGTCAAATTCTAAGCTTTTATTGAAACTTAGTTAAACCACACTGTCCTCCTAAGTAAATATTTAACTCCTGCCAGGTTTAACAAAGGCTGGTGGGATTAACCTAAGAAAATGCCTATAATTGGAGTTATTATTACAATTAGACCTGTTCATGTCAGAGTTTTATGGTTCTCTTAGATGGTTTTACCAAAGCTAGTGGGATTAATGTAAAAGAAATGCCCAAATTTAAGGTCATTATTGCAATTAGACTTGTTCATGTCAACATTTCATGGTTTTATTAGAGAATGATTAATGTTTTTCTGCTGGAGCAGGGAATTTATTGTCAGCTCTAGGCCACATGTCATCAAATCAGAATTTAGCTGTAATATAATAATATTCACCTAATTGTTTCAATCAGTTATTCTGTAGCAATTTTTATCAACCTAAAGTATGGAAAGGAGAAAGAATTGGTTCTGGTAATACACCAAACAGTGGTTTCCCCCCTTTCACCAAAAGATGCTAACTAAGAAGCATCATCAACCATACACATCAAGTATAAATGAAGCAATAAAATGTGGAGTTCAGAATACACATATATGGATGTGTTTGAATTAAACTATTCACCCACCCAAAGAAATAAAGGAAATAGAAAACAGGATAAAAATTCTAGCATTTTACAGGGCAGCACAGGGAGACTGAACTCAATCACAACTGTACATGTACCCAAATAGTGAAGGGTTGATTTTATAACCTACAGTAGATCAATCTGTCTAGCAGCAATAGTTGCTACATATTATTTGGAAAAAAAATTCTAAAGAAAAATAAAAGAACAAGATCATCAGTAGCATTTCCGTTGCCTCTTCACTAGCAGAATCTGTTTGCTGAACTGGTTTAACCAGTTGCAGGAGGATCAGCCTGGTAGAAGAAAGGTGCATCTACACATCGTCATATAGCAACATTGGAAGTGCTAAATTATGGCACAGTAACTGCCTGTACTGTGCCATATGGGTGACCCACACTTAAAGTTCCCCACTAGGTCACCGTAGCAGTGTGCTATAAGTAGGGAGCGCGCTGTTAAGGTGATGTAGCTAGCAATCACATGTGATTGCTATGTCGCTGTAGCGCACCATAGGGTGATGTGTAGACATGCCTGGAGTTTCCCAAGAAGCTAACAGGAAGCACAGTGACTCCTATGCCCACCATCCCAACCTGTCACTATGCAGAATGTAGCTGAAGGAAATTGGACGTGGTTATAACTTCCTGTGTGCAATATAATCCTCAGGTGCTGGTTTGATCCTTTAGGGCATTGTCAGCTCCTTCACCTACTATAATTTATCTCTCAGGATGAGATCAGCACAAAATTAAGATGTGTAAAGATTAATGATCTGTTGCCTTTGCCCCCTTTCTTCACCCCACTGCCACGTGCTTCTCAGCCACAGTAAAAAAGTTGGAGAAAAATAATAACCCTTTTTCATAGGGTTAAAATGAGGCCCAGAAACAAATGACTGACCAAAGTTGAAATACAAGTCAGTGAAGTAGCTGCTTACAAAGCCTTGAGAACACTGAACATTTTGTTATATGAAGTGTGTAATGCTGAGCCAAAGCTCTGCTTCCAAGTGCCCTGTTCTAATATTAGCTACTTTGCTTAAAAGTTAAAGAACCAGATAATACCTCAGTAAATGCCATATTCCAGGCTTTTGCAATAATCCAAACACTTTTTCATGACAGCAAAATGTATAGATTTTTACTGTAGTTTTATTCCAGATGCTTCTGCATGAAATAATTGGGTTTTTTTCCCACCAGCAGACAGAAAAAAAAAAGATCAGCTATATATAATTTTAACGGAATAATTGAAAATAGCTAATATATTAGCAAGGTGTTCACAACTAAGTAAACATGCAGGAATAAAGAAATGATCTGACAAAAATGTAAGGGTTAAAGTCTGACTTAATTTAAGTCAACAGGGAGCTTTACCATTGATATGAATGGGGATAAGAATTGATTTGTAGATGTACCTTTTGGTGTGTATTCAGGCAAATATGTGCTTTCCATTCCATATGTCAATTATGCACATATGCACATACTTCCATGGAGTGCAAATGAGTAAGGGAACAACTATGAGGAGCTGCACACTCCTATTGGTGACGTTATGCTTCAATGAGCATTTAAAGGAAAAGCTTATTGCCCAACTGCATTCCCTCCTGCACGTTGTTCTTTACCTAAAATATGGTACAAAGCACATTTTAGCAGGATCATTCCATATGTGTTGAGTATTATAAGGCTTGAAGCTGAATGGGTTCAATATCCTGGGAACAGCATCCTGAAATACACAGCTTGCACTGTCGTTAGTTTTAAATGGGAGTTGCATAAAGATAAAATGGAACAAATGGTCGTACTCATGCCACACTTGAGGACTGTTGATACTGCCAGCCAATCAGACAGCTCCAGTTTGTTCTGATTTCTAAAGCTGTTTTGTAATGGTAATTAATTACTTGCTATCACTTGGTTTTTGCAAGACTTTGTAAAGCACTAATTTGGTCATGCCACACAATGGATAAGTGATGATGTGCCAGGTTACATCAAGTCACATGAAATCACATGATGGAACATAATTTGGCATAGCTCTGTATAATGAAATCCATCCAATGCAGTCAGTTATACAAAAAGGAGAAGGAAATGACTTTAAAAAAATGAATCCTCTGCCATAGAATTTAGTTTAAAACCAATCCTCCATTCATGTCTGCCAACAGTTGTAGGCATAGTTAAACCATTATAAGCAGACTGCCAACATAAAAAATGTGAAGATTCAGATTAGTCAACATAGGTTAATAAAAAAAACAAACCCTTTAGATTATTGAAAGTGAAAGAATTCTATACACTTAATTTGTCAAGGTGCTTCTAATCCCAATCTTTCAGCACTCCTGAATTGAGCCCACCCAATACTCCTGAAAGCAGTTAATAAATCAAAAGAAATAATACAAGTAAATAATAGTTTTGCTTTCTTTTTCCTTATCTGCTTTCTCATTTTTTGAACCTTTAGAGAAGTTGTTTTCAAAACGTTATAGAACCTTTTATATCTTCTGCTGCAGAACCACTACACTTATCCTGAAGACTAATGCAGATCCAGCTGACCTACCCCAGCAAAGGTGGTGCACTACCTCCCAGCCTGTTCTATCATCCCCAGGAAGCATTCTCTCAGGGCTTTGTAGCTCATAGTCCCCTCCTCCATCAGTTATGTGCTGCTGTATCCAATCAATGCCTGTATCACAGCTTACCTCACAGGTAGGCAGACAGTACTGTTTCTTTGGTGGTCTGTGCTGGGAGGGGGGGATGAGCCGGGATAAGGCTGGGGGGTGGGTATGGTAAGGGGTGTCAGATGTAGGGATAAATAAGGGACCTCTGGGGTGGGGGTGGTATGGTGGAAAACCATTGCTACAGTCAAGCAAGGTTGCCAATCCAAGATTTTTTTCCCCCTGATGATGTACAAATTTTTTACTAACAATCAAACTTTTTTACTATGGTTGGTGTTAAACCCTCAATTTGAATTTTGGTCCTTGTCTAGGGTTTGGCAGAAGAGTTACATTTACATTATGTAAAACCTATGTCAGTAAAAACATTTGTCACTAAAAAACAGTTTGTCAGTAAAAAGTTAGCATATTGCCAGTGAAAATGTACAGTTGTGGGCTGGCAAAACTGTGCAGTCTCCTTTTGCTCTCAAAATCCCATTTCCCCTCAGTTTCCTGTTTCATCCCTCTTCACTCCTCCTACATCACAGTCTGGTCTCCTGTCACCTCTGCAACCCATTACTTCTAGTCAGTCCCAACCCCTACCCCCTCCACAGTCTCTTGCCAGCTCCTTGAACTGCTCATTTTCTCAGACCCTTATCTCTTACCTGCCTTCTATGTTTTCTCATTCCAGCAAATTCTCATGCACCCTAGTCTTTTCTTATCCAACATATAACCCAGCACTCTGCCAAAGTCTGCCCTTGCATCTCTTCAGGCCTTCTTCTGGACTCCACAAACCCCTTCTCATAAGTGTTTTCTCTAGAAACTATAGAGTATAACCAGAAACTAGTGGTGCCAACTACTAGGCTGGCAAAGGCAGTATTGGCATCTCTCATGATTTTGTGAGTCACATACATGTGATGTATGTTTTACTTAAAGCTGAGAGGGTAGTTAGTCACATTAGTCTGAAATCAGGCAGAAGGCAGGGTAGATATACACCTTGTAGACTAACTAAAATATAGAGAGAGTGTAAGCTTTTTTGAACTTGAGCTCACTTCATCAGATGATGTGAAATGACAAGCATAGAGCAGAATATCTTATTTATAAGATACAGTCTATAAGGTGCATATTTACCCTGCCTTCTTTCTTAAGGCTGCAATTCCTGCAGACAGATAATTACATAACTTTTCTTTTCTTTTTGTTTAATGCAAGTGTCTATCCTTCACGAATGCAGAGAAATGATTGAATATGTGAGCACAATTCACACTGGAGGCTCAAGAAGCAGTAGAGATGTAAAAAATGTTCCAGCATTTATTACTGGTTCGTGAATCCCATGTTCTCAATACATAAGTGTTGTGGCAGACTCATGATTTTTTAATGTTCAGGTTGGCAACACTGCAGTTCTCACAACATCTCACAAAAGCAGCTTAGTAAAAAACCTCGGGAATCAACACTGCTATAAGATGATCTGAGGCTGCAGTATTCCCCCAGTACTCCGCTTCTGTTGAAGTACAGACAGCTTGCTGGCACATTCTACCCTGTTTGACGCTATTTGGGCTTCTTACTTAGGGAGATTTAGATCTGTTAATTTGACAATAACTATAATTTGTGGCTAGAGCAGCTTATTGTAAACTGGAGTCAGTTGCACAAGATAATTTTTTTAGGACTTTCTTCTCCCCATGTGAAACCATGAAGTCCATGAAACCAATAAAAACCTTCCAGACATGGTGACTTTCCCAGTAAAGTTGTTTAATCAATGAAGGTTTACCTGCACAAGAAAATGGTATTTGGTATAACGATATGTATATAATTATAATTGATAACATTTACATACATCAGTTTTACTCGTGTGCTTAAACCAATATAGTTATGACAGGATAAAGCCCTGTGTGAATACTCTTATATTAGCAAAAGCATGGCCTTTTCTGGCTCAGCTCATACCTCTCCCTAAATGACACACTATACTGAAAAAGTCTGTTGTCATTCAAAATACAGCAGTTGCTTATGCAAATGAACAATGGATGGAGCTCAGTGAGGGAACAGTTATACTAAAGGAGGCAAAAAGCTCTAAAGCCTTTGTTCTGGTCAGAACATAGTGAAGAGATTAAGCTGAACAGTTTATACCCATGGGAAACTAAAATGTGAGCATACAAACAACCTGTTTTTAATATGTAAACTCATTTTTGTTAAGCTTGGGTTTTATGAAAGTTTGTTGTTATATTATTATTAAAAAGGAGACAAATTTAAATGAATAATATCCCCTTAACTATTAAGTGCAAAAGGTGGTATTTAAATGACTAACCTACACATCAAATGGATGCCTAACTGCCATCATTGTGACTTTAATTAATTGTGGGTGCAAACTGGGGGGCTGGTTTTCAAACTCAAGCAGTTAACATTCCTGTCTTCATTAGGGCAATTTGTCTTGCCAGAACAGTTAATACACTTCTACAATGGAAAAAAAAATCAAAGAGAAACGAATACTCACTGACAAACTGACATCTGTCAAATTTAATTTCCAGTAATAAGGACCTCCCTCCCATTGGGAATATTTTTAGTCCTATTATTCCTCTGTTGAGACTTCTCAATTCTTTGTCTTTTACTTCCTTAACAGTTCACAGATGGTACTTGGTTAACACTGAGTACATTTAAAAATATAACTTTTTTTTTACTGTACAAATATATCACTTAGAAAGAAAAAAATCTCAGGTACTTAGAATCTTAGGCCCCTGACACATTCATTTACTGGCACAATGGGAAGTGTTCCCCAATCCCAACAGTTGTGCCTTCTGCCACATGTGGATGGCAGGATGCACAATTTTGGGATTGAGAATCAGATCCCAGTCACACCATTACTCTTTGACAGTGCAGAGGGAACCTGGGAACATGAACTTGGGGTCCCCCTGCACTGGCAAGTTGAAAGCTGGGTGCCCATAGCTCAGTGTGAACTTGTACAGTCCTGGGACTGAGACTGATAATCACCTGGTTGTTAGCTCAACTCCAGGACTGCACCAGGGCTAGTCCCAGAGCCCCATGTGCTGAGGATGGTGGAAAACTGTTGTGTGCAGCTGGGCTGCACGTGTGTTTTTTTTAATGTCTCAGAGATTATGTAACCTTTTCCTGATTCCAGGGTCTCCAATGCTGGGATGTGTCAAGTGCCTTGCTCCACAGATCCCTGGGATCAGTCTGCATGGCAGAGATCCTGCCACATGTCCAATTTAAGGCATGATGGAAACCAGCCACAAAAATATTAAATGTAAATTTTGTGGAAAATTTTCGTGGCTGGTTTCCTGTTTTGTCATTCCATTAATTGCCTGAACCTGTGACTGGATTACTATTGAAATACAATTAATATGTTAAATGCCTCTTATGTGTAACATTGACCAGGGTCTACAGACATATAGGGATAGAAAGATCATGCACTCCAACCCCTTGCACAGAGGAAGTTGTAAATTAAAATTTTGAAAAATGTTGTCACAGAAGAGATTGCTACAGTATCCCATTTGAGATACACTTTCTGCTTTTCAGTAAACCATTGATAACTATTCTTTAGGAAAATCTGTGGGACAGAGAGTTCTGTTTTTCTGCCATACACCTGTTTCCCCTTTCTGTATGCCATTGCTGGAAATGAAATGGGGCACATCTACATGAGACGCTTTACTCAAGATTAGAGCAAATTACTGTGCAGTAAGCATCACCATCTATACATGCAGATGCTTACTGCACAATAATTTGCTCTAATCACATGTAAATTTGCTACCTGCAAATGCAAGTAGCAAATATACTCCTGATTACTTACTGCACAGTAGTGCACATGTAGACACCTGATCGGGAGCAAATTCCCGGTCAGCCGGGCAGCAGGGGATGACAGATTGCTCCCTGCCCTGGGGAGCTGCCTGCTACCAGGGTGGGCTCTGCCATGGGAACCAGGGTGGGGACTATGACCCCCTATCCTGGCAGCAGGGAGCTCCCAGCCCCTGCTTCACAATCTTGAGTTCCTGCAATCTCAGGCTCCTGCAGTCTTGGGCTCCAGTCCATAACCATGGAGCTCAGGCTGGGAGATAAGGATCTCCCAGCCCCATGATTGCGATCATGGAGTGGGGGCTGGGAGCTCCCTGTTGCCGAGGCAGGTTGACATTGTCCCCATCTGGGCTTGAGTGGTGGAACTGGCCCCAGCAACAGGCAGCTTCTGGGGGCAGGGAGCAACATCTCAACCCCCGCCAGGAGACTGCTGTCCCAGCTCCCCCTTGCTGCTGCATGGGCTTGGTGGCAGCAGTCTGCTGCTAAGAGCAGCAAATCTGCTCTCCTGTGCCTGCATGTGTAGATGCATGCCCAGGAGAGTTTACTCTAGAGTACTTTATTCTAGACCAAACTGCTTCCAAATTATTTGCATGTGTAGACATGTCCCTGGTGCCACTTCCTCTGGAGCTGTATTTAAGACCTGAATTTCTGACATACTGAAGAGCACAGCACCTTACGGTGCTCCAAAAATGTTCTCAGAGTTGTATTTCCAGGGCTGACACATCAGGGCAAGGAATGGGTGCATGGGCAGCAAGATTGAGCTCTCTATTGCTGCAGTGTAAATATACTCTTTGAAAACAGGTTTTCAGTCAGTTGTGCACCTATACTTCCTTAATTTGCTTATAAGCACATTATAGGGACAGCATCAAAAAATCTCACTGAAGACAAGATATAGCTCATCTGCTACATCTCCTTTATCTTCTAAGCTAGTTACCCAGTGAAAGAAAGAAGGTGGGTTAGACTGATACAATCTGGTCCTGACAAACACACATCCATTCGTCCTTGCTGCTTCTTCCCTTCTGACCCATTTCCCCGTCTTTGCCTCCTTTTTCAAGATAGAAAATATGTTTGTCCTTCTCCAGTCTTTAGCTTGTCTGACTTGGTCTCACTTTTCTACCCCCTTGTCTTCCTTTAATGTCTTGTTGTGGAAAGGGCAGAAATACCTGGCTGGTTAGGGAGACATTTCCATAAGTGCCTCAAGATGATGTGTGAGGTCATCTTCCATGCTACATTAACCTGATTCTATTGTTTCAAGTGGAAACAAAGTTAATTAGAACTTGCCAAAATAAAATAACCTGACATCATTATGACAAGAAATTAGCCCAGGCAAAAAATTTCTAAATTTGATCGATTCCAGATTTTAAGTTTGAATCTGAGTATAAATCACAAACTATGCTCTCTGTGTTAATTTTTATCATAACTTATGATATAGTTCATATGCCTCGCCACATGAATTGTGTGGGTTTTTAAACCAACTTGCATGTATTTTATTTTAAATTTTCATGAAGAATTTTGCAGTCACAGCAGTATTCTCTAAAACATTGTGACAGATGGATGGATCTTGTGGAACAGTCTTTGATTGCTCTCTCTGTTCTTGCTGTAAGTGTCAAATGTAAACAATAGAAGGCATTTTTTTATGTGTTTTCTCTGAGTAGATGAAGATGGTGAGTTGAACAAGTGTAAAAAAAGTCACAACAGACTTTTAGAAATATTTATCCCAGGTTGCCAGATTTTATTTAGTCTGATTCATTTATGAAATTCCAGATATTCTATTAATTGTTCATCATGATTTTCCTGCAGAATCCCCAATTTATGTAGTTACTACTCAGAAAACATAATATACTTCAAACTAATGACAGCCAGACCTCAAATAAACTTTTCATACCTTAGGAGACTTCCCTGTATTTGCTACACTTTTCAGTGCTATTCAAAGTTTAGCAGGAAAAGGCTGCTTAAAATTAGTATGCAAGATAAGAAAACGTACAGTAAACTTCAAAAGCAGAGGCAAGGGAATTGTATAATAATTCCTTTTTTTTTCTGACACATGGCAAGTTCTGGATAAGGTCCAGATTTTTTTCTCATTTAGTCCAGTTTGAACCTTCATTCAGCTGACTAAGTAAAAATAACAAACTTGATACTGATGTTCTTTATTTTTAGCAGATATCTTTGGGGCTACTCATGTAGGACTTTCTGCAAATTATTTAAGAGGAACCTTACATAGTCTACCTAACAAAACACAGAACAAACAGCTCTGCAGAACCACTGTTAATGATATAACGTCATACATTTAATAATACTGTGGGTACAGATGCTTAACTACTGTGTATCTGCAAACTATAGCACTTTCATTTGATTAGAGGCACACAATTCCAGTCACAAAATTGGAGGTTGGGTTGAAGCCAGGCTAAAAATCAGTTCCAATATATTCAACCATGTACAGTAGCTGGCTGACTTTTGAATAGTGAAGATTTTGGTTTAGCTAGATTTGGACAGGAAGATCATGACCTTCTTAAGGGATATAAAGGGTTGCAACAAGCCATTATTGCCTACGGACCTAAATTCACTCTTGGTCTCACTGCTGAAGCAACAAAGTTTTTTTGAATTCACTCCACTAAAAAGAAAAATGGAGTCTGGCCCTATGGCCCAAATGGTCACAGAGAATTCAGAATAACCAAATCTTCTCTGTGTTGGAGAGTTTCTGATATTTTGAAAATGAAAATGCACCTGTAGGAATTCCACTGCTAAGCTCAGCAGGAAATGAGGCGGTTGAATGTGGATGTTAAATCTAATGATTTGAACTGTAGCATGACTTAACACTTGTTTATGAATATCACCTATTCACTTTCAACCTGACCTGATGTTACCCCGCTTTTCTTTGGTCTTAGTTGATATATATTGGCTTTCCCCAGCTGTGAGGGGGAAGCAGTCAAGCTAAAATAAATCAGGAACACAACCAAATAAAAGTCTTTTTCTGACTAGCTCTTGGTTTTAGACAGCAACCACACTAAGAGTACTACGCTTTTCCCCTTTGGCTCCAAGAGACAGAGATGTAATGTATACTAAAACAGGCATAAAATATCCCCCAAAACACAAGTGTGAATACTGTCTGGTTTCCAAATATGCAAAGCCTGATTTTCAAAAAAGAAAATGTTCTGGATCATGTGGAAAAATGCATGTAGGATTTTCCTTTTCCATTTACACTCTATATTTTTTCTCAGGTAAATGAAAAGTTTTGCAAATATCTTTATACAAAAATAGATAAACATATACACTGAACAGGCTTAGAAAAAATCATGAAAAACTACTTGCATCTATCTTTCCTACTGTTCCTCTTCTTTCAGGTCAAAACTCATCACTCAAAGTTATCAGTGGGTTTGGTGATGCACATTAGTAGGAAGATGGCAAGGGGAGCACCATGCATGTTCCTGCTACCCAGGGGCCCAAGATAGTGCTGCCAGCTCCTGAAAACAAGAATTCACTTAATAAACCTCAAGATGTTGCTAGATGCTGCTAGCTCTTCTCAAAAGGTCACTAGATAGTCTACTGAGAGTTAAAGATAGTAAATTGATCCAGAGTCATTAATACACACAGGTTATTTGTAGGAACCCACAGACTCACAAGGAACCCCCAAAAGTAGCTAGATCTAAGACGATCACCAAATTGGTGACACTAATGAGGAAACAATGCTCCTCATCCTCCCAGAGCCACTGCCACTTAACTCTTCAAAGGCAATCTGGGTGCTGCTTCCCTGTTTGCTACATTCCTGTCCGCAGAGCCCTGGAAGCAACTGGTAGCAACTGGTACTGCAGTCTGCAGGAGACAGCTCAATCTATAGACCAGTGTCTTTCCAACAGTGAATGGCAACCCTAAAGTGGGCCAAAAATGGCGTTTTGGGAGAAAAGGCCACAACACATTGAAACTATAATTATAATGGACAACATCTTTTTTTCTCTGTTTTCTTCAAAGCCCACCCTACTTTCATAGACACATATCCTCTGCCAACCTCATGAAATACACACACAAATCAAATATAAAGGTTTACACATTTTTAAATTTACCTTTGTAATAATTCTAAAGGGGACAATAACTTTTGTCATTTGATTTATGGGTTCAGCCATGTGAAATGGTTGAGAAACACTGGCCTACTCTATAGATAATATATAGAACTTTTCATCCATGAAAGAAAACCCAGAAAGTACTTTCTTCTCCTCCTCCTTTTTCTAACATTGGAAATGAGAATTTTAGAAATTGTCTATCCTGTTAATTTTCGGAAAGATTTGTGGATAACTGAACATCTGGTAGGTTCATGGTTTTCTGGAGACTGAAGTAATGCAGCCTGATTATTTGACATTATGTATTCAGTCTGCTTAAAACTCTTTGTTTGATTTTATCATTGTTCTGGTTTGATTGACTGATACTTGCTTAGCCCAAATGCTTAGTAAACAGTTGGAAAAAAAAGCACTTGCTTCAAGATTCAAACTTCCCACTTTCTTAATTAGAAGTCTGAGACAGCTCTCAAAAAATCCCTGTATTTTAGAATAGCTGACAAACAAGGAAGACTCTATATCCCCCATATTGGTAGTATAGAAAACAGGGCTTGCAATTATTTTAAAATATTCAGTGTTTTTTTTTTTAACACATAATAAGAAGGGGGGAAATCACAATTTCAATAGTTTTTTCCTTTTAGGTCATGTTAATTTATCTAATATTGGAGTATGCGGTAAACTTGATATTAGTTTGACCAGCTGCCTTTTTATCATGAATGATTTCGAGATGAATGTCTCAATGTATACAATGTAAGAAAACACACTCCCTCTTGGTTTTAAACCATACTGCGACCACAGGTGTAAAAACCAAGTGAATAGAACAGATATTCCTGCTTCTCAGTTCTGAGAGAGTAAATCTCTGAATAGCAGAGCAAGTCCATTTCAGGCATTATGCAGTACTTCACACTGCTGGGTTTTCTTTCCCTGCCAGCACACTGTAATTAAAGAAGAGAGACATCAACATGAAATCAGATATGAAATGCTGTCCAGTTGAAAAGGTTATTGCAGCAAATGAGCAATTAGTGCACCCTGCTGCAATGACTGCTTCAGCTTCGGAAAAGGCTCAGGCAAAATACAATGGCTGAATAAACTAGCTTTGTAATCGGTTTGTCATAAATTCAGCAGTCAGTACTATCCTATGAATTGGCAGGGTATATACTTCAAGGACTGAGGCCTAACCTATGCTAAAAAAGGTCTGCCTATATAGCTACACTGGCATTGATACCCTGAAAATCCTTCTAGTGCAGATGTGAGATATTCTGATCAAAGAACACTTTTGTCCATCTAGATTATGCTGGTCCCCTGCTTTAATGCTGCTATAGATGCATTTACACTCAGGCTCCTGGCATTGTAGAAATGTCACAAAAATCATACCTCTTAATCAACATTACTGACCTGGCAAATGTTTAAGTGAAGACTTGAATTTAAATGATAAAAAAATAAAATCAAAAGCCATGGAACTGTACACGCATTTAGTCTGTACTCTGCAGGCCATCACTGAGGTGGTCCAGATTTAGAGCTATTCAGGGGCAGATCCATTGGGGGTTCAGTGGTGCAGGTGCACTCCCCTTTCAGTTAGCCACACCTTTGGAGCAGCAGCTGGGGACTTTTTTTTTAAGTCCTTGAGGCAAGTAAGAATAGCAATCCCCCTCTCCCTTCCCCTCTGGGCTCAGTGTCACACCCCCTCCCCTTCCTCACTCATCATTGCCACTGTCTCCAGCTGTTCTGTGGGCAAGGATAGGGATAGGAAGAGCTGCAGAGCCACTCCATGTGGAACCAAGCTCAACTAGGGACAGCAACAGCAGTGGACAAGTCCTTCCTCCCTGCCTAGTCCCCTTGGGGTTCTCTGCCTGCCTGGGGGCAAGCTCAAGGGAGGGGAAGCCCTGGTCTCTAGCCAAGGTTGACTCCATGTGCATCCTGGCTGCAGTGGGGCAGGAGTGGTTCTGGACACCTCTACCCTGCCTGTTGTCACCTGGGGACAGTGCCCGCAACAGCAGTGTGAAGGGAAGGAATGTGCTGCTGAGCATGGAGGGGAAAGGAAAGGGAAGGAATGATTTTTACCTGCTTGAGGGACTAAAAAGAGTTCCCCACTGCTGCCCCTGTGAGTGATCTGCCCACTGTGGTGGGAGATGTGCAGCAGCAGAGGGTGCAATCACCCCTCCAGCAAAGGTCAATGCTCCTGGATCCCCTTTCCAAAATCCCAGATCTGCCCATGGAGCTGTTATACGGTATATAAAGCTGTCATGAATCTACAGTAACTTGATTGGCTTCAATACAGCTTTCATCCAGATTTTCACCACAGACCTAAGATTATGTACAGCTTGCAATTATGCCAAAGTAGGTTTGGCTTGACATTTCCATTGTGAATTTTAGCTATATTAGAATACTTCAGCCTGAGCTCTGTGTGTGTGTGTGTGTGTGTGCACGCGCGCGCATGTATGTGCATGCGCGCACGTGTGTGTGTGTGTGTGTGTGTGTGTGTGTGTGTGTGTGAGAGAGAGAGAGAGCTGGGTTTGCATTTTTTTGTTTCTACAAAAAAATCTAGGTTAAACCATTAGCAGTAGAGTGCTTGTCCAGTTTTCAGTGGCTTTTAAAATAACTTCCTCAGAAATGCAGGCTACTTCAAAAAAGGAATGCCTTTTGAAGTAGTTCTAAAAGATGATTTATCACTTCTATTGTTTCAAATAAACATTGTAAAATGATGAATTATTTAACTTTTGAGAATTGAATCCTCAGCACTAAAAGCTTCTTTGCTAATTTTTGTGAATGTATGAGATTATAGGCTCATAGGTCCTATTCAAGTGGTAGGAATGAAAGTACTGTCACAAGGCTTGCTCTGATTAATGGCATGTGCCAGTCAAAGTTCTGTGATGATGTTACGGCCAGCTGGACTATCTTGAACTCCTAACATCATCAGACATTCTGGTGCTACAGAAGTGCCATTTGAACAATTTCACTAACAATGCTACAAGTTCAAATGAATGTACAACTCACAGGGCACAACTGAGGGTCCTTCACTGGTATAAATCAGCATATGCAAAATGCAAACAGTAGAGATGATGGAAATGTTTTTGTAACAAAAATAGTTTTGCAATTGCTTGTGAGTTAATGTTGTAAATGTTAACACTTGTAAAATTTATGAGAAATGTGCATACTGTATAAAATCAAAATATACATTTTGGACTGAACTTGTTCTTTTTCTTTTCAGAAATGACCCAAATGTTGGCTATGGCACTGTCTTCCCTTTATTTCCCCTTTTTTCTTTGCTGCCACCATGTGAAATAGAATAAATGATGTCTACAGCCTTTCTTTTCTTTTTTTCCTTTCATTTCCTGTTTTAGCGCCCTGTAACTTTTCAAGACCTCTCAATATTAGAAGCACTGCACTGGCAAAATGAAGCATAATACACCTCAAACTGCTGATCTCTAACCCCTCAGTGCTGGAGAAGCTGTGAAAAATTACAGAATGAAAGGAAAAAAATCTGAAAATGTTTACATTCATTTTTCTTGAAAAACTTTAAAAAAATCTCTGAAAAAAGTTCAAACAAGGAAATAGAAACAATGTTGAAATTGCAACTGTTTTGTGACATTGTTACTCTATTTTCTATCAGTTCTAATAAAAATGCGTATAAAAGCAGCCTATATAAACTTAAGATTATCAGACCAAATGATTTGTGAAAGTTTGTGCTTGATTTCAGTATTTAAGCAGTTGAAAGACAGCTATTAAGCAATGTTAAAGGACTGACTTATCCACAGTGATCCATCTACTAGTGAATGCAGTTGTTCATCAACCACTATGGCAGGCATATGAAACTGGAGAAAATTGGTTTTGAATGCAGAGTAGCCCGTTTGGATCAGGATGCATAATAAGCAGACTCAGGGGAGAAACACACAGAGAGAAATCTATTTCTGGACACAACAGCACAAGGCTGTTATGCTGATGAAGGAGGTCAGAGATAGGACTTTGTTCCTAAACAATGCAAGAATTGACTTTAGTATTCTGTAACTAAGCTAAGGAGAGTCAGACTCTCAGGGCTTCTGCAAAGTATTCCAGTCATTTATGGTATGTAAACTGTATCTTTTATTTTAGCATAATTTACTATTTTTAATTAGACTTGCTTTTAAGAGAACAACTACTGTTGTGTGGATATTTCACAAAGTCTGACCTCAAAACAGAGAAGCCTTTCAACACCTTTGAAGAGGCAGACAAGGTGAAAGGTGGAATTTACTATTCAATGGGCACATCTATGTATTTATTAATACACAGCAGTGACTGCCAATTTAGTTTAGTATTTGCTTAATGAAGTACTAAGTAAATGCACAGTAACAGTTACTGTGCTGTAGCATCAGCGCACTTTTTATTGTGATGCTTACTGTGCAGTAGCCTAATAGCACTATGCAGTAGAGTATTAGCACAGTTTTTGATCAGCACGCTACTGTGCAGTGTTATTAGGCTACTGTGCAGCAAGCATCTCATGTAGATGTGCCCAGCCTTAGTCAAATGAGCATTGACAATGACAAATTTAGGTTGAAAAGGTTTCAATGAACTGTGCTGGACTTTGAAAGGAAGATGCCTAAATACTGAGTGGCCCTTAATAAAAGGGACTGCTTGTGACAGTTTCATTGAGCTAAGAAGTTTTATCAACCTAGCCGCTATTTTTGTTGTCTGGGCCACAATGAGTTCTGAAATAAATTATGGTTGCTAATGTTCTTTCCCAGAACCAGAAACTAATTTTTGTAGCAAGGCTGGGCTTATTTTGCTTGAACATTTTGTTGTCACGCATCAGTTTGACAGCATTGCATTAGTATCACTCTATCAACAGAAACTAAGTTTAAAAGCTTGTAATTACTGTTTAATGTTTAATATTTACATAGTGCTTTACAAATCTCAAAGCACTCTAGAGGAAAAAAATTACACAAAGCAACAGTACATTGAGGGTGGGGAGAAAATGAAAGAATAATGCCAAGTCAGAAGGAATATGAAAAAAAGTGAAAGAGACATTTCAGAAAGATTTAAGCTGGCAGCAAAATCCACATACCAGAATGCACGGTTAATATAGCAGCTCATTAATCTGTAATGAATTTTGTAATAACTGAATGAGAAAGATGCTTGAAAGCCAAATTTCACCCTCTTCACTAAGCAAGCAGTGACAGCTGGCTCTTGAAAAGGGCAAAGGCAGGGTAAGTATTCATCTTAACCAAATCAGAGATGCATAAGCTTGCATAAGCAGCAGCTTACTCCATCAGATGCTATAAAGGGACTGCAGAAAACAGAGTTTTTAAATAGAAAGTGTTGACTTCACATGCACCAGATCAATACTTGGGATGCCAGTATTGCACTGTTAGACAGGAGGGCATGATACAAAATTATATACACACACATAAACTACACAAACATCACTATGAGTTCACACACATGTACACATACACAAACAAGCATTTTTGTGGCTGTGTGTTAACACTAGGGGGCATTGGGGTAACTTGGTGCTTGGAGTTACTTAAGGTCAAGTGGCCCTGGGGTTACTTGAGGTCACAGGGGCTTGAGGTTACTCAGGGTCAATATACTCCAGAGTTACTTGGGGTCACTTAGGGTTGGGGTTACTTCGGGTAACTGTGGCCCCTGGGGTTACTTAAGGTTACTGGGCCTTGAGGTTACTTATGGTTAATTAGAGCTGATTGATCAAAGAAAAAAACAAAAGCCGGCAGAGTGGACGAGCGATACCAGGGAAAAGCCAGCACAGAGACTGGAGCTGGAGCTGGAGCTGGAGCGAAGAGACTATGGGGAAGCTGAGAAGTAAGTGGGGAGAGAAGCTGGGGCCAGCGATAGTCAGGCACTGGAGAGGGGCTGTGGGGGAAGCCAAGAGGGGCTGCAGGAGCCAGGAACCAGGTCGGGGAGTTAGGAGTTGGGTTGGGGAGTCTGTGGCAGTGCCAGAAGAGACTGTGGGTGCCCAGAGCCATATTAGGATGCTTCAGGGGAGCTGCAGGTAGCCAGGAACTGGATAGGGGCTGTGGGTGCTGGGAGTCGGGGGAGATGTGGGGAGCTGGGAGCTGGGTTGGGAAACAGCATGGGAGCCATGGATGCTGGGAGTCAGATTGGGGGGAATAAAGAGAGGATCCAGGTGCCAAAACTGGATTGGGGTGCTGCAGGGGAGCTGTGGGGAGCTGGGAACTGGGTCACGGAGCTGGGAGCCAGATCGAGGAACAGCAGGGGAGCCACGGATGCTGGGAGCTGGATCGGGGGGAATAAGGAGAGGCCCCAGGTCTGAAGCTGGATCAGGGCGCTGTGGGGGAGCTGCAGGTAGCCGGGAACTGAGTAGGAGCTGCGGGTGCTGGGAGCTGGATAAGGGCACTGCAGACGAGCTGTGGGGAGATGTATTGGGGGAATAAGGAGAGGCCCCAGGTACTGAAGCTGGATCAGGGTGCTGTGGGGGAGCTGCAGGTAGCCAGGAACCGGGTAGGAGCTGCGGGTGCTGGGAGCTGGATCAGGGTGCTGTGAGACAGCTGTGGGGAGCCAGGAGCCAGATCAGGGGGAATAAGGAGAGGCTCCGGGTGCTGGACCCGGATCAGGGCACTGCGGAGAGCCAGATCGGGGGGGAATAAGGAGAGGCTCCAGGTGTCAGAGCTGGATTGGGGCACAGGGAAAGAAGGTAGGAGCCACTGGAGGTGGCAGAGGCAAGCCGGGAGGTCGGGGGATGCTGTGGGAGGTACCGGGGAGGTCAGGGAGAAGGCAAAGGTGGTGAGGCACACTGGAGGAACAGACAGAGGGAGATCAGGGAGAAGGCAAAGGCAGAGGGACACAAATGGACAGGGATTTGGAAGAAGGCAGAGTCAAAGAGAGACAGGGATCAGGGAGATGGCAAAGGTGGCAGGACACAAGTGGGAACAGAGGAAGATCAGGGAGAAGGCAAAGGTGATGGGACACAAATGGAGAGAAATCAGGGAGAGAAGGCAGAGAGAGACAGGGATTGGGGAGAAGGCAGAGGTGGAGGACAGAGTGGGGGCTAGAGCTGGGAAACCAAAGAGTGGGGCTGGGAGGTCAGTGGAGAGGGAGGGAAAGCTAGAGCCAGGGGAGACAGAAGTGGCAGAGAGGAAGGGAGGTCAGAGACATGGGGATTTAGTTGGGAGCCTGCAGGAAAACAGAGACCAACTCGGGGTCAAAAATATCAGTTTTATTAGACAGGCAATGTACTATACAGCTCACAAAGTTATTGGATCCTACACACCCAGAAGCACTTACACATGCGCCCACACAACGGTAGCAGGAGAGAAAAAGGCTTGGTGGAGAGATTGAAGTCAAGGTGTGTAGGAACAGAATCTAGGTCCTTCGCTTGGGGAAGAAAAGTGGGTGATAGCTACCTATCCTGAGCTGTGAGTTGATCCTCGATGGCTAATCAGGGTCTTCTCCAGCAAGGTGTTGTTCAGAGGTGGTCCCTGGCAGGGCCTCTGGGTGGATAGGTGGCATGGCACAGTGCTGCTCCAGATGGAGAGGGTGTCCCAAGGAGATCACACTCTACCACCCCTTTATAGGTGTGGGCTACCTGTGTTTCCTATGGGAGGGACATGTCCAGGCAAAGACAGTCCTGCTCAGATACCTACGTGCAGATCCAGGTCTCCTCATTGTCTGGTAAGACACAATGGTGGGGTTGCTGGTTTCTGCAGGGTCTTTGTCTTCCAAATGTTGGGTTTCTGTTCTGTTCCTGGGTGAGGTCCATGGCTCCTGGGTGAGTCAATGCAAGGCAGTGGTTCGGTCATTGAGCTGATCATTCAGTAGAGGCCTGCTACCTCAAGCACCCTCATTCAAAAGCAGTGATTAAAATATAAAGGGTAGGGAAGGGAAATAAAAAGGAGGGGTAACTGCTAGGAGAAGCAAAGGAGGTAGGAGACACAAAAACAATGTACCATATTTACTCAATTCTAGGATGAGGGTTCTCCCTCCCCCATTTACCTTTGGGGAAAAAGCTCTTCTTAGAATCAAGTATGGGGCAGGGGGCGGGCAGCTGCTGTGGCTTGGGCTTTAGTCCAGGGTCATGGTCATAGTTATGGCTGCTGCCTGGGAGAGTGTGGAAAGGCTGGGGGAAAGGGGAAGCAGAAGCTGAGGAGAAGGGAGAGGCGGGAGCAGAGGCTGGGGGAAGGGGCAGGAGAAGGAGCTGATGCAGAGCAGGAAGGGGGGCCCGGGGCTGCAGTGGGGGCAGACGAACAGGCACAAGCAGGGGCAAGCTGCTTGACCTCTCCATACCATCTGCCCCCCACTATCTGCCCCCTGCAGTGGTGGGAAGGATGAATTAAAGATGACCCTCTAATAAATAGATTCTATACATGGAAAA
>NW_017729024.1:4220882-4227208 GCF_001723915.1 Gavialis gangeticus | reverse complement strand
GCAGAGCAGGAAGGGGGGCCCGGGGCTGCAGTGGGGGCAGACGAACAGGCACAAGCAGGGGCAAGCGGCTTGACCTCTCCATACCATCTGCCCCCCACTATCTGCCCCCTGCAGTGGTGGGAAGGATGAATTAAAGATGACCCTCTAATAAATAGATTCTATACATGGAAAATTACAACAAATTTATAAACTGTCCATACATAGAATATAATTATTGGGGAGGTCGTCTTAGGTTCAGGGTCATCTTAGATTTGAATAAATGCAGTAGTTAACCCATTGAGAGACATGGGGGTTATCAAAGCTAATGCAGATAATGTGATAAGAATTTAGACAAAATACTTAACAAAATCCAGGTTTGGAAAAGGAACCAGCAATAGTGACATGCCCTTTCCTTTGAAAAACCCTAAAGGGACTCAATGGTGAAATGGTGTGTCCCCCCTCAGAGTGAAAAGGGCTAATAATTTAAATTCCAGCCCCTTATCCTTTCCCACTGCCCTGTTCCCAAAACTAGAAGTGTTGGCAAACACCAAGAAAAGAGAAATTAAAAGTACAAGGAAGCAAGGTGAACACTCATTTTAAATGTAATATGCTAGTCAGCTCCTACCAAAACAAATGTAGTGTATTCAATGGAACAGACAGGGATGTTCCAGCAGGATCTATTGAAGAAATTGCCTGGAAGATTTTGAAGCCTGTTATCCTCCACTTTCTGCTGTAAAACAAATCTAGTGAAATTAGGTCCATACACAAGGAAAGTGACAGCACTACTATAAAATACCCTGTTCTCATGGCAGCCTTTCTGTGAAAGTATAGCATGGGGTTAGGACACTGTAGATCACAAGGGGTTGGGGAAGGAATGAATGGGATGGAATAGCAGGTAGCTGTACAAATATTTTATAATTTCCCTCTGTAAAATGGTGACATGGCAATCATTCTTACTTTACCAAGTATGCTTAACCACACAAACTCTCCTATGTGGGGAATACATGGCACAAAGAACTATCTGGGAGAAAGACTTCTGTGAGGATAGTGCAAGGTGTAACATGAAAACTCAGGGCCCAAAAGATCACAAAACATACTGAGATGGAAAAGCTGTGTTTAATTCTAGCTACTGAATACCTTGAGGAAAATCTGGAAGAAATGCTATGAGCGGACCTTGAAAACTCTTTGGAAGACAATTTCCTTCTCCAGGTGTCACTGCAGAAGAAGATAATATGCACATTATATTGAGAGAAACAGTTACTGAAGTATGTGGAAAGGGAAATAAATAAATTATTCTGAAAGTACTCCCAAAATGTTGTCTTTTACCAGCTTTTGTTATGGTAATTACCATATCTTCTTGCATACTACCCACATCTTTCTCCACAAATCAGCTCTTAGAAATTAGGATGAATACTATATGCAAGAAAAATGGATCCATATGGCTCTGTTGCTACTGCTCCCTGACTGCAGAATTTCTAGACCCATGAGGAGCCGCTTGTCCAAGTGACATGGCCCTGCCATGAAAAAGTAAAAAATGAAAAAGAGGACAGTCAACATAACTTAGTTCTTGCAAATCTGCAGGGTTAATCAAGAGGCCTCAGTTTTGTCTGTAATTCTACAGATGCTTTCCTGTATAAGTTTGGATATATCACTTTGCCCATTTGCACATCTGTAAACTAAGGATGCATATCTATTTTTCAGCCCTCAAATGAAAAGCAAATGAAAAAGTCAAGTTATTCTTATTATTTTATCTTTATTATTGCTATTTCTGAAATAGTATCTGTCCACTACTATTTTAATAGGCTACATTTTAATATAAATGCTATTTCTTAAAAATTACAATAAATATGTTCACAAGAAGCATTTTGTTTTATTCCCAAGTGCTAATCAAATGTGCCTGCATAAAAAAGACTTGAAAAATAAACTAATTTGAAAAAGAAGAATGAAAATCCCTATTGAACATGATACTAGACATGAAGCTTCCATTAAGTGTAATGAGAATGACACTACTAAAACTCACTGCAATCATTTGAAAAAATTAGAAATAGAGTTTAAAATCATTGGTTAGTACCTGGCTTTCATATATTGTAAAGAATTTTAGACAAAAGTAAATCACATATTTGTTCATAAGTTAATAATTTCTCATGGTTGTTATGATATTTGTATTGTTGGGTGGGAAAACTGATAGCAGAATTGGTTAAGTACAATCTCCAAGCTCAATTAGTGAAGGAAGGTGCTCCCAGACTTCCTTTACGTATGATTTAGACGGAATTTAATCAAAGCAACCTTCACAGGTCTTTTAGAATTGGGTTTAGCATTTGCTTCATAAAAACACCTCCGACTAAAAGACAAAGGAATAACATTTTTTTTTTTAAAGCAGACAGTATTAAGACTTTTTTTAATCAAAAGTTAATAGTCACTTTTGTCTACCGGTAGATTTGGAGACTGTCTGTTCTAACTTTGGAATCATGAGTGGAACAACAGATATGAATATTGCCTGTGGCCCAATAGTAGTAATTAAGATCTCAGCTATGAATGACATTTTAGGTTGAATTATATAATTGGAAATAAGAAAAAAATCAGGAATTTTAGAACAGTAAAGCTAGATCAGGAGTCATAATAATTAACTGTAACTTAATTGTAACTGATCCATGTTTCAGATTGCTCTAATGTAAAGAATCAAAGTCCCAGATGATAACCGAATTTCCTAGGAGAACCTTTGCCTATCTTTTCAAATTTCCTTGCTGTTTGCATATTCACTCACGCTATTGTCATTACCTGTCTGACAATAATGCACCATTACCAACATGATGCATGATATAAATGTGATTGTGTTTTTAGTCATTCTTTAAAGTTGGGGTTATTATCTTTGGTTTTGTTCATTTTTGCTAAACTGAGACAGGTAATAGATACAGCATAAAGAAAAATTGAAGTTCAGTAACCATCCTTATAGGAGATAAATGGTTCCAAGTGCTCTTACCATTATATTATGCTAAACTCTGTAATCCAATTGCCATTTTCTAGATTACAAGTGATTTAACTTCCAAAGGAACCTAAATCATTTTTTGTCCCAATAGGTCAAATTTTCTTTATTGTTCCAGTAACTCTTTTTTATAAAGGGGGAAAACAACAAACCCAAATCTCTTATTATGTGGTACATGCAAGAACTTTCAAATTCACAGGATTGGGATCAACAAAGCTATTACCGTCACTCCAGTGAAAAGGTACAGATCATACTGAAGAAAAAGTGCAAGCTTTAATGGATTCTGCAATAGGGTTACTCAAAGGAAAAAGGTCTGCAGTGAGATCAAGGTTTTCGTAATTCCTTTGGTTTCCTCTGCTTGTTCTTATATGCTAAACATTATGTGGCTAAACCCATGCTATATGAGATACTATGTCACTTGCACTGAATACCAAATCCATTCCAAAGCTTGATTTTTATCATGTAAATTGAAGTTGCAAAGATAAACAATAATGTGTACAGGAAAGAATGTCATAGGGCTGTTGACCAAGGGTAATATGTGATATATTTTGAATTTTTTAGGCAGAATTCAGATGTGAATGTCAATTATTTAAGCATAATGAAAAGTCAGATGGGGAAAAGCATGAGACCTATTCTGCAAATAAATTCAGGGCTCAGAGCTGAACATCTGAGTGGACTCCTCAGGGAGGGGTGGCACAAGGGCTTCCATGGAAAAATCTGACATTTAGGTCTGGGGGGTTATGTCTTAAGCCTGCCCACAATTCTTTTACACACGCAGGGTGTGTCTACACTTGCATTTACACCAGTTTAAATTTACTGCATGTTAAGTGGAAACAGGCCAGCATCTACACATTCAGGCATTAAAGCGCATTAATGCTGTGTGTGGACTGACTTGGGACTACAGTTAGTCCCAGGCCAGTCCACACACAGTGTTACTGCACAGCAAGGTGTCTACATGTGTGTTACTGCAAAGTAACTAATCGGGCATAAATTTGATACCTGCATGATACCGCTATCAAATTTACACTCATGTTGGAGTAAGACACCATATTTACTATGCAGCATGGGCATTCATGCATAAATGCACACTCATACTGCGCAGTAATTTTAGTTAACATGCAGTAAATGCACATGTGCAGATGCAGCCAAAGGGGGTGTACAGATGAGCCCGCATGTGCCTCTTGCCACATCTCAAAGCAGTTTAAGATGTGGCAAGAGGCACACTAGAAACAAAAAAATGTTCCCCATGCTGCAAATTAGCAGCGCAAGCTCAAAATTTGATACCTGAATATCCAAGTATCAAAATAAAACAAAAAGGAAAAAAACAGGGCAGGACATGGTCTCTGACTATGCCTTGAGGTAACCCAGGAGATGGTCCTCCAGAGAGATGCTCTGGTTTCTTACCAGAGCAGCTTTATGGTAATCCTGCTGCTCCAGTATGTGGGGCATGAACCTTTAGCATGCTGGGGCAAGCAGAAGCGTGGCAAGGATCGGGACCCAGGCACTGTCATGGGTAAGTAGGGACATGGGGCTGGGGGGCGTTACTGGTGTGAGAACTGTCAGGGGGATGAGGGGGTGAGGATTGGTGGGGGGGTGAGGAGTGGCTGGGGGATGTTGGGAGGTGTGGGGAGTGGTGGGGGGGAGACATGCAGTCTGTGCATGGGTTTGTGGAGGGAGTTGAGCAGGGGCTGCCACACGCCTGCCTCCCCCAACCCCCTGCAGTGCTGGCAGCAGCAGCCAGAGCAACTGTAGCCTGGCTGCAGGTACAGCCAGTGGTGACATTGTGCTATATGACCTGGGCTTTGTACATGCTGAATGGATCTGGCCTGGCCTAGCCCAGCCCGCTAGCACACATCTTTGGACAGGACTGGGAAAGCCATGCACTAGTGGGCCAGGCTGGGCCGGGTCCATTCAGAAAGTACAGAGCCTGAGTCACAAAGCGCTGTGTTGCTGCCAGCTGTGCCTGCAACTGGGCCACAGCCACGCTGGCTGCTGCCACCAGTGCCATGCCAGGGGGGCAGGAATGCGGTAGCCTCCACTTGAGCACCTCCACAAAGCATGCAGCCCATTAGTGCACCTTTGCACAGGACTGGGAGGTGTGGCCCCAGGATGCACGGCTCCTGTGCAAAGGTGTGCTAGCTGCGTGGCCTGGGCTGGGTTGGCTCAGGTCAGGAACATTTTCCATGAGGCTCAGGCAGCAATGCATGGCCATAGAGCTGTCCCTACAACAGGCCATGGTGCATCACCACCCGAGCCTCATGGAAAATGAACCTGGCCTGCCTGACCTGACCCAGCCAAGGCTCCACAGCTAGCGCACCTTTGCACAGAAGCTGCATGTCCCAGAGCTGCGCCTCCTGGTCCACTGCAAAGGCACACTAGTGGGCTGTGCCAGGCTGGATCCCACCATGCACTTCCTCCTCGCACACACTGTGGGTCCAGCAGCACTGCCGCTAGAGGCAGGACCTGGCTCGGTATGACATCTGGTCCCTGTGAGTGGTGCAGGGCCCCAGGTGACAGTTCAAGCAGCCCAGGGCTGCCTGAAGGCACAGCCCCATGCTGCACTGTGCTGCGATGAGCTGGACCCATGATGAGTGCATAGGCAGTGTCATGTCTGAGGTGGCCAGGGCTGCGCCACGCCATGCCACTGGGGCCTCTGGCTCCATTGGGTGCTGAGTGCCTGACAGCTGCTGCTTTTGTGAGGGTGAGCTGTGGGCCTTGTGGGGATCGCTGGGACACTGCAGGGGGGTCTGGGGCCCTGTGGGGGTGGGCTGGTGCCCAGTGGGGGGGCAGTCCATGTGCTGTTTGGGGGGGGCTGCACCCTGTGAGGGGGCAGGGGACCCACCCCTCCTGAGCAGCTCCCCCACACAGTCCTCCCACACCCCACATCCCTCCACACTCACCCACACATTCACATCCCCCACACCTCTTTCCACCCCCCACCTGCAAATCTCACATCCCCCCATTATGCATTCATTGTTCCCAGCTGCCAGACAGGATGAGACCTCCTGGCAGGAGCTGTGGCTGCAGGGGCAGCTGTCCCCACATCCTAGTTAGTGAAAGGCCCAGGGGGAGCTCTAATTGTTCTATGATAAGAAAACTAAAAACAAAAATCAAAACACATAGATATTTAGAATTAATTTTATTATGATGATAGAGACACTGGTATGCTTCCAAATTGCTTTATAATTGTTGCCCAACTGACTGGTCTGTGTGTGTTCAAGTGACTTGATAACAATATAAAGATAGCATTGCAACATTAACTCCTGATGAATCCTGTATGTTTTCCACTCTGAAGCTGTATGGCAGAATATAGGAACATACCAAATGGTAGAATATAAGAACATATAAGACCAAAGCTCCGTCT
>NW_017729024.1:4205786-4215882 GCF_001723915.1 Gavialis gangeticus | reverse complement strand
GGTCTTTTGTTTTCATTGTGGAAGAACATGGATTTTGGGGTATTTTAAAGAGTGAATTTGGGATTTTCTATCAGAGATTTTGCAGTTTTTAAATAGGGAACACCAGAATTCCTGCTAATGAGGGAAGTGGCAGGACCCAGGCAGAGACGTGTGCTCAGGGCTGGCACCTGGGACACAGCTGGAGGTCGCTGACCTCCTTGCCACTTGGGGCCAGGAGAACATGCTTTGACAGGTCAAAGCAGGCCACCACACTGCAAACATCTTCCAGGCAATAGCTGCCAAGATGGCAGGGCAGCAGCAGACATGGCAGTAGTGCCACACAGAGGCCAACTATACAGCCACAGCCCACTGGCAGCTGGCAGTCCTCATTCAGCCATGCAGTCCCCATCCAGGTCTGGCAGGTGCGCACCCTTGGGGCCACATGCTGTTGCAGGTGGCAGCAGGTCACAGCCACGCAACAGCCCCCACTGTCAGACTGCTGCAATGGGTAGAAGGTGCAGGAAAGTCTTCTGAGAGCAATTAGCCCTGAGCTACTTGCCAGGGCAGCTTTTTATACTGCTGGGGACAGCACAGGTGTTGGCCCCAGGTTCTAGCTCCCCCTGGCTGCAGATTTGGGAAGAGCTGCATAGGGTTATTTTGACCCAAGTGACACAACTTGCCCCACACTAAAGTACTTGTCTGGGCATGTGCACTGAGGCAAAAATCCCTGGTCCAAATTTGTGTCATTCCTATTCAAGCTGCTGCAAGCACACATGCCTGCATGTGTGGACGCACCCACAGAGTCTTTTAGATGCAGTATGCACTGTATATGGTCCACTACATCACAGAGCCTTCCCTTGCAACCCATTAATTCCCTATCAGCCCTACTCAAAAACCCCACAAAGAGTTAAGTTCTGTATAGTGCCCTTCAGAAAGCACAGCACAACAAGATCAGTACCAGAACAGGGAGCATAAAAGTAGTCTTTAAAATAGAAAAATCTGACCTTTTGCCCTCAAATCTTTGAACTCAATTTTCATTTGCGGTAAGGCCTTTAGCACTAGCAGGGGATAGTGGTGGGAAATTAAAAATGCATTATATTACATCAATCTGCATTAAAGCTATTTAATATTGACAGAGCAGCGTATGTGGGTGTCCATGTAAATGAAAATCAGGTCTTTTATTCTCTCTTCTCAGGTGTCTTTCTCTTCCTGCATCAGCAGATGTTTCCTGTTTCTGCCATACATACATATATCATATTGCTCTTTCTTTAGCAGTAATGTAACTATGGAAGGGTGATCAGGACAGCAGCCCAAGCTGCAGACTTGGTGAGGAAGGGTGGGCAGAAAACTAATGGCACCCAGCTACCCTTTAGTATTTTATTGTAATCTCCTGTGTTTATCCTTAGTCCATGCCAGGTTCTGTCATTCCTTGTGATTCATTTGCTTCATTTCCAGGCTTCCTGCAATCCTTCTCACATGATCTTCCTAATGCCAAAGACCTCTTCGTTATGTTGCCAATACTTGCCTAGGTGTAGCACAACAAAAGGTTTGACTATTCCCTGATTCCTGCCACTTCCAAACCATGTATGTCTGCAGGTAAGCTCCAAACCTGACCAGTCTCTTATGGGCAGACATGAGTGGGGTATGCATGGGCTTGTCCTGACTAGGATATTCTGCTTCTGTATAGGCAAATGCAAGAGAAATTAGTGTTGAATGACTGACAAATTCATGAAAGTGATAAAGTTGAAACATATTAATTGTGTAGGAAACATTAAGAAGAGCAAGACTGATACAACAAAAAACACCAGTATCTAGATTCACATGAACACTTTGGCTTCTTTTGACAGTTTTCCGATGAAACAGGTAAACAACCATAACTTATAACAACGTGATTCCACTTGATGGAAACATTTGGTGCTGGCCATTGTTAGAGATAGGATTCTAAGTTAGAGGGTTCCTGATCTGATCTAGTATGGCAATCCTAACTGCTCCTACAGCAGAGACAGCAATTAGTAAAGGTAAGTATCCACCATAAAAAAATTGATGGTCAAAGCCATGAAGCGAGGGATATCCTCGATGTGGAAACAAGGTCATAACAGGCTGCTCTAGCTGACAGCTGCCATTGTAAGCTACATCTCTACAAGACATAACTGGTAACTACACATGCTCTGGCAACATAGCCTGCACCTCTTATCTCCTCCCACTCTTCCTACCTCAAATCACATAAACTAGTTTGAATTAAGGAGTTTCTAATTCCCTTCTGACCCCCTCTATACATTTCAGGTATTGTGCAATGAACAGGTTAATTGCACAATTACCTGGAGACCAGCTACACATGCAAAGTAACTACCACACAATAAAATACTCCACCTAGCTATGCAGTTAGACCTTTAAAATGTGTACTAACTTTACTGCTGGTTGCTAATGAGCTTTAATTTGCACATGTAGCAGGGTCTTCCTGCACTTGCGGTAAGGTATGATGGGATCTAATGTGCAATTGTATGAATTGTGCATTACATCCCATCATACCTTTAGACCTGTACATGTCAAGGGGGTCTCTGATTCACACTAGTGGAAGTGAACAGGGGTATAGGGGGCCTCTGATTCACACCTTTTCATCTTATTATACCAATGTACTAGGTATAAAAAGTAAGAGGCAGTCCATGACCTGGACTGTCTAAATAGAATATCTAAATATTCAACTCTGGCAAAAATAGATGGAAGAGGAAACCAAGAGCATAACAATTTACCTTAGGTTACAAATCATGTCAGTAGCAGATCCAGAAACTGCAGCCTAGAACCCTATATGACCTTGTAGCCCACTGACTTGCTTTTAGGATTTTATCCTAGCTTTTCTTGTAATAGAATAATCTGAAAGTTTTATATATGGGTTTTTTAGTTCATTGGAATATATTCCAAGACAAAAAAATTGATAAAAGTAGCATAAAAATGCTTACCATCCATTAGACCCCCACCCAGCGCATAAGACATTCAAATAAGTTCAATCAAGCCAATTTGCATACAGTGCACACAATAAGGGCACACAATTTGCACATTTTATTGTAAAGTAAAAGCACTTCTCATGTCAGCATTCAAAGCCTTTTAAAGCAAAGTTCCATGCACAGTGAGTATTTCACAGGAAAGACTGTAGGATAGATAGTATTCATAAAATACATTTTACCTAAATTGGTACTGTCTTTAGTAATAAACATGTCTGGAATAGATGTTGACAAGTGGAAATTATATTAAAAACCATGCATGAATTCAACATATTCAGGGCCATGTTACTGTCATTTCTATTTCTTATTATATCTTAGCCACCTAAATAAAGCACATTTGCCCTAAATTGAAATTTAAAATATTGAGCCCAACTCAACCCATTTTACTCATCTGCTTCTCCCAGTGACTTAAATGAGAATCTTATCTTAGAAGGGGCAGTAGGATCAGGCTGTTATTCATATAGGTATACAGCCAGCAAATGTCAAAGTCTTCGCCTCAATTTGAACATGTTTTCATACCAAAAATCCCCTAATTTTGTTTGTCAGGAGCTGGTAGAGCTACTATTTCTAAGCTTCAACCCTATTTACCTTTTAAAGAAATAATATTGAAGCACAGAAGCACATTAAGGGACAGATACTCAGATGGTGTACGCTGTCATAGTTCTATTGATGGCAAGATAATTATGACAATTTAAACCAATCAAAGACTTACCCTTACAGCTAATAGCATGAGTGCATGTGCATGGATGTATACTTGCACACACACATGCACATACATGTGTGAGCATGTGCATACAGACACAAGTCACACCTGAACTAAACACATTTTCCTCAAGTACATCATTGTTCTGGAATGCAAAGTTTGAAAAGCTTGCCATATAGAGAACAATTTTTCCTCATGATATTTGCGCTTATCATTCTGCAAATATACATAAATATAGAATCTGTGTTTGTGTGTTACACTAAGTTATTAATGTTGAATCTGTCTTAAATTCCGGGTGAGTCTACAGGATATAATGGATATGTCTACATATGCGCATTAACCCAATTTAAGGGGCATTAAGGGCACGTGTCTACACGTGCACACCCTTAATCTACCTTAAAAATGGTGAATTTAGGCTAATCCCACCTAAATTCAATACCTGCGTAAAGCAAGTATCAAATTTAGGCACAATTACAGTCCCGATTTCTTCTTCCACATAATCCTGTCCCCAACCAGTTTGTTCAGAGAGTTCTTGTTCCTGTCCCCTCCTGGAACCTCAGCCTAACTTCCTTCTCTCTCAACCTAACTTCCACCTGCTTTTCCCAATACTTACAATACTTGTCCCCACAGGGCCCCTTTGCTAATCATTGGGTACATCTACGCAAGCCATTAATGCACAGCAACAAACTGAAGACCTTATTGCTCCACAGCTTATTGCTCCTGAGAAGCTCCTGGGCACACTGTTTACACTTGCACCCAGACAGCAGTACATTGAGCCAGGTCACATCAACCCCAGGTAGCAGGGAGCCTCGGGGGGCAGCCTGCCAGCCCGGGGCTACTCTGACAGGGCTCAATGTGCTGTGGAGGGGCTGGCTGGGGCACAAGGATGTTTCCCTGGCAGGCACCCTCCTCACTGAAACACCATCATGCCTCAGCCACCTGGGTCAGTATCTACACATGCACTAAGCACAAAAAACTCTGTAGCAGGGTTGCAGAGTTTATAAATTTCTTGTGCCCAGATAATTCTGTTTCTCCCTCTGTATCTTCTTTCCTCATTACATTAGTGTTCTCTCCTTCCTCAGTTCCTTGTCACAGCCCTGCTAATTTTCCATGCCTCTTGCTCAATTTCTGCTATGGCTTCTCACATCTTGTTCCCAGACCCAATCTCTCCCTGCCCCAACTTCCAGCCCCAGATTCCCTCTCTTTCCACCACTCTCCAGACCCAGTTTTCATTCTCCCTCTTCAGGATCCTTGTCCTCAGTTCCTATGAGACACTGCTCCACCACATATGTATTGCACAAAACAAATTAAGCACTATGGGCATTTTTACACATGCTCTGAGGCAGGGAGGCAGGGGGGGACTTTAGTTAGAGCAGCTCTGAGCTGCTCTAACTAAAGCACCTGGAGAATCTCATGTATCATCATACCCATGCTTCAAAATGGTGGCAGGGACACTTTATCTAAAGCTCATCAAACAAGCTTTATTAAAGCACCCCCACTGCCATTTTGAAGTGTGGGGATACTGATGCATGAGATGCAGAGGCTGACTGGAGTGTGTTAATTGGCATGCTCCAGCAGACTCAATCAATCACCCCATTACTTTAGGTGAAAAGGAAAATAGGAATTTACAAAATAACTCCAGATTCAAGCCATTAAGATGAACCACAGAAGAACAATTCATAGAAAAATTCAGGGGGATTGACACAAAATCATCTGACATTTGAATAGGAATTAATTTAATCCTATGTATTTTCTGGGAAAATTTCGAGGCGAAGTTCATTTAGGAATGAATTTTTAAGGGAAATTTTTAGCTTACTTTTTATGGAGGTCAGTGGCACTGGAATTTTGGAATGGATATAACTTTAATTATAGTGGCAGAAGAGGGCAGTGCCATAACAAATGAACAAATGGGAATGATGCCAAGGATGAAGGCCAAATGGTTTGCCTCCCTCAGGAATCTTAAAGTAGAACAGTGTTTGCTGTGAAAATAGGATACATGACAGTAATTAGGGCTGTTGATAGGATGCTTTTTGGAGCTTTTTCCTTCCAAAACATTTTGCAATTTTAGTCAAGGCTATGCTGGAGAATTCTAAATACTGTAGACTGTCAGTCTGTTTATAAATTCCTCCAGGCTTTTTTTGACAGCCCATTCAGTAGTGCTGACCAACACAAATTATGTACATTTTTATGCCATTCAACTACTTGGCAATGTTTTATCAAGAAGGTTCATCTGATGAAACTGAAGTATTAACAACTAGCCAGTTTGGTTTATCTGTGTCATTATAAAGAGAAGAGCTTCAAAGAACCTTATGTGGCAGTAGAACAGGAAAATGAAAGCCTGGAAGCATTCATGTCTATTCTTGGCTCTGCCACTGCCTTATGTAATTTCAGGCAACTCATTCAACTTCTTTGTGCCACAACTTTCCTCATCTGCAAAACAAATCTAATACTGCATATCATGGGAAAGATATGCATGATAACAAGACAGCCTCCTGCTCCCTGAAAATTCAGCAACACCTCCTTTTCCATCCAAATGGAGAGGAAACAGGATGATTCTTTAGGAAGTTGGGCTGGATCATGGCCCTTGCTAAAACAGTTGCCAAAATGTGAAGTTGCCATAATGTAAAGTTGCCATAATGTCAGCTTAACTGGCTACTGGAAGATTTAGCTTAACTGGCTACTGGAAGGTTTAGCCATTGTGAAGGTCTTTATGATGTAGGATGGACTACCAAAGTGATCTCATCCTTTGGAAATTGGTACAGGTAGCATGCCCAGGGAGAAAGGATATGAGTGGAATATCTCTATGCCCAAAAGTGCCCTTTTAGGTCCATGCATTGCTGCAATGGGGAATTAGTCCAGCTCCTGAGCAGGCCTATAATCAAAGGCAATGGAAGTTAAGAAAGTACCCTTGCTTCATGGATTTGAGCTGTGTTGGGTACTACTCAGATGCTGATCTATACAGGGACAGTTATATAACATACAATTTTGCTAAGAAGGTTCTTTCATTGTAGATACCATTGGTAGAACATTTAACTATGGAAGCCAAGGGAGAATGTAATTTAATTTAATAGAAACCACCCTTGCTTAAAAAAGTTGTAGGGGAAGACAATTCTATTTAATAGAGGTGATAGCTTACAAATATCCATCATATTCCACAAATAAAAATAAAAAATACAGTGAAAAAGACGTTGAAAAAGACAGCGTATTCAACAC
The DNA here is from genome assembly GCF_001723915.1 of Gavialis gangeticus. Classification (NCBI taxonomy): domain Eukaryota; kingdom Metazoa; phylum Chordata; order Crocodylia; family Gavialidae; genus Gavialis; species Gavialis gangeticus. The sequence goes on along the minus strand of NW_017729024.1, from coordinate 4,208,988 downwards.
AAATACACCTGCTTTCTATGTAGTACCCCATGCTATGGTATGACAGAAAAGAAACTAAAATCCTACTGTTAGGACCCACTTGCTTTTCTCCCTCTTCCTCTCCGTTGGATATGCACAGCCATCTTCAATAGCTCTGGTAGTAGTTACCGGCATGCCCCACTCCCCACTTCACCATGTAATGATCCTCAGCCCAGTTGTCAAACACAATTATTTCTCTGGGTAACAATATGAAAGGCAGCTGCAGCAAGCGTGGAGGTCAGGCAAAGCAGGCCACGGACGCTATGGCACCTGCCTCTTGCACGCAAAGACAGAACAAATTACAACATTTGTCGCCAAGGAACTAAGCTGCAGCACCATGTGGGATGGTCTCACAAGCACCATTTTCATCATGTGCACGGGTATATCTTTTCAAATCTAGAGCAGGGAACAGATGTTTCATCAAAAGACACATTTAAAATAAAGATAATTATGCAGTAAGAAGCTTAATTACATAGGATTATTCAGGTCCACTTAATTGCCTGACAGTCTGAGAGCCTCCCACATATTTGTGACAGAGGCACCCATCTCTTATTGGGTTACCAAACTCCTTGATTGTTTCAGGACAAATGTAGTTACTTAGTAATTCAGTTAATATCAATTCCTGATATCCGGCTGGAAGGAGGAAATGTAAGTAATCTTAGCGAGCAATAACATATTGTCTTATTCCTATAGGCATTGTATTCTGTTCCATAAAATATTAATAAGTTGAACTACTAAAACGGAAGCAAAACTGAATGCTATTATTGTAATAAACTTAGCTGAGCATTAATCATACTTGAAACATTTCAGCTATATTAAACAATAGAAAATCCTTTGATTAGGTTGACCAAATACCAAGGAAACCTGGGGATCACCTATTTTAAGGCCTTTATCTTGATCTTGCACTTGGCTTTCCATAAGTTGGTATCTCTTTCATCCCTGTCTCCATATACTCCCACATTCTGCTTGACTCATGACCAAAAGAATTTCAGTACCATAAAAAAGTGTACTAGTTTTTCTCCTCCTGTTACCAGGAAAAGTGTCTTTAAAAATCTGGTCACATCATTTCTGACTAAACCATAATGGGTGCATCTACATGAGGTGCCTTAATGCGCAGTAGCCTAGTTTACTGCACAGTAAGTGCACACATTTACACATGTGCATGCTTACTGAGCAATGAAAACCCTTAATTGTGTGTAATCTTGCTAACTGCAGGTAGCACATTTACACAGGATTAGTTACTGCACAGTAACAAATGTGTAGAAGTGACCTGGGAGCAAGTTTGCTCTCAAGTCTGCCCTGCCACTAGGGGGCTGGCCTCCAGCTAGCCCTAGGGCTCCAGGCTGGCAGCCTCTCCTGGCCCAGAGCTGGGCTGCCTCTATGGCAGCCCCTGCTTCAGGCTTTAAAAGCCTGCAGACATTTTGAGCTACAGCATTTGAGCCCTGGGGAATACCACCAGGGAGCCTTAGGGCACTCCAGGCCCCTGTGTCCCCCCTGGGCAGGCCACAGCCTAGCTGTGCCAGCCTGTCTGCACCCCCATGCAGCTGCCAGGACTATGCCATCCAGGCCCACAGGGTGCTGCAGGCTGCTGTAGCCTCTGGGCAGGCCAGTCAGTCAGTCCCCCAGGCCCAGCTTCAGGCAGCTTCTGGCCAGTAGGGCCAGCTTCATCTGCCCACAGCGCACATCCAGCAGCCTGTCTGGAGCCTGCAGGTGCTGTGGGGCATTGCCTCTCCCACATGGCTGCCAGTCCCATGCCATTCCCCTGCACTGGGCGTTGAGGCCTGGCAGCACTGGGACAGCCACCCAGACAGCCAGTGCAGAATCCCAGATGGCATCGTTCCCACCCAGACCTTTGCCCATACCTGTGCTTACCACCCAAGGTCCCATCTGGTCCAAAGAGGAGACTAGCAACTTCATGGTGCAATGAGGTGAGGTGGAGGTGCATTGCCAGTTCAAATGGGGCGGGCACTCCAATGGCCACATCTATGGCGTACTATCAAGCCAGATGCCAGAGCACAGACACAACCAGTCAGCACAGCAGTGCCACATAAAGGTAAAGGGCTTGCAGGCATAGTGGATCACCGTGACTGACCACTATTGCCAGTCCAGTGGTGCCCGTAAGTCCACGCCTTTTATGAGGCAACTGCATACCATCCTTGTGCCCTGGGACACAGGCTGCAGCCATGCTGTCTACAGCAGCATGGGTGGCCTGCCTGAGTCCCTGCCCCAGCCTTGCACCACCAGTGACACATTACCAGAGGAGGGCCCCTTGGATGTTCAGCAGCCCATCCTGCTGAGCTCCCTGGCTGTAGTCTCCAGGTGGTCAGTGTGGTAGGCCAGCAGTGCTAGCACAGTGGGAGCATGGGGCACTGGTCATCACTACTAGGGGCAGAGGCTGGAGCAGCCATAGTGCAAGGAGGCAGAGGCAGTGAAGAGAGTGCTGCCATGTGCTGTTCTTGTGCTGGGCACACTGCTCCTGGCCAGGGAAGTGACTAGCCAAAAAGCAGGGAGCAGGGCTGTATGTTGAAAAGGGCTGCCAGCTGCTGGCAGCTGCAGCTGGAGCCTGGAGCCCCCCTAGTGGTGGCAGGGGCCCATTGCAGGGCTGCAGGAAGTTGGGTGCTAAGAGCAGCAAATTTACTGCCTAGTCCTTGCATGAGTAGAAGCCTGTCTTGGAGCACTTAATCGGCAAAGGTTTATACCTGAGTAAACTGAGCCAAGATCAAATGCACATGTAGACTTGCCCATTGTGTATTTTATAACTACCTATGACACAACTATTTTAAACCATTAAAGAGTAAAGATGGTCAGGAATTTTTATAGCAAATGCTGATTTGTCAAAAACAAATGGTTTCTCCCCTTCCCCCCGCTCCTCCCTCTCCCCCTCCCCCTTTTAGTTTTAATTAACTTATCTTGAAAGACAGGCAGGGTTCCTATGGGAGTTTTAGGGAGCCCAAGCTTCCAGAGCCCACAGCTTTGGGGAAGCTGTAACATGCAGACTGCCTTGAGACTAGGGAACCCAGTGCTTCTGTAGCTTTAGGATAGCTCTGCCATACCAGTTGCCTTAGAGTTAGGGGCCCAAAGAACTGACAGGTTCCCCACCATGAACCCAGCTTAAATTGGCATGACTTCTACGCTTTTTTCTATGCTGTGGGGAGCCTGGTAGCTCTGAAAGCCCAGTCCATGA
>NW_017729024.1:4203577-4205775 GCF_001723915.1 Gavialis gangeticus | reverse complement strand
CCTGGTAGCTCTGAAAGCCCAGTCCATGATCTCATTGATTCTAGACACCCTGGACTGAGTGGCTGTTTGACTCAGGGACTGCCTAGGCTGCTTCAGAATTGGGTGTCACTTAGGGAATCAGGGATAGTGTGAGAAGCCCCAGAAATCACAGTAGCCAGCAGATCTGTTTTGTTTTGGAAAAAACTGGAAAAAAATTGATTTTTCCAAAAATGAAAACTGTGGGAAATTTTGCAATCTCTAGTTTTTGGTTTGATTCAGAAAGAAACCTCTTTCAAAATATTGGCATCTCTCACATATTTCAATTCTGAGTTTTTCACAGCTCCAGTAAAGAATACAGTTTATTTTTGCTCTTTACAATTTTCAATAGACAGTTCAACCCAAGGCTGAAAAGAACCACACTATTATATTGTTCCTTGCACATCACATTTATTAATCATCTTATTGTAGAGCCCTAGCAAACCCAACTGCAAAATTTGTAAGGCTGGAATATAAAAGTGATATTAAAAACCCAAAGGTTAAAATATTCTATCCTACATTCTATCAAAGAAAGAACTATGCTCTGTGTAACTGACAAGCCACTGCAGATTTTTCTTTATGTAGACAAGCTAGGAATGATTTCATTGTATATTACTGAAAAAAAATCTGCAGTAGAATTAACTTTATAAGACGTTAAAGCCTGCCATTTAAAAAAAAAATCTTAGTTCAGAGGAAGCTGCTAAATGTAACTTAAAGCTGGGGAAAGACGATTACCCTATAATGGCTCCATTCACATTCATAAAGTTGGGGTCATTTTAAACTACTGCTAAGTTTTGGAAAGCTGCCCAGAAAACTTTTGGTGTGAAAAATCTGCTGAATGCCTTTGTGCAACATTAACTAATGGTATGTAAGGTCAATAATGCAGGTGTGGACCTTCCCATATGCAAGTTGCATTGTAAGACCCTTAAAATCTTTCCACTCCATGAGCCTAAAATTTTGCTTGAAAATAGTTTTTCCTTGAGTCATTAGAAAGCAGCAACATAAAATTCCTGTTTGTTGCTGTCAGAGAGGAACAAAAGGGGGAGACTGCTAATGGATGATAAACCAAAGATTAGTTTTAGTGAATACAAAAAAAACCCAGTTTCACTTGTGTAAACATGGATCAGTGCTAAGTGCAACTTACTAAGAAAACCACTGGGACTTATACCTACCTTCTACACTAATGGTTACAAGGTAGGCAAAATGCTTCCCCCCTGCAGTTTGTGAGTGATACTGTAGAGGCCTTCGGCTGAGCTCATGTCCTAGTTCTATTGCAGTTATCATATGCTACAGCGACACTATGACTGATTACACTCAGGGACTGCTTCTGTCTGTAAATGGGCTTTCAGTTATAATGGAAATGTTTAGTTCAAAGCAGCGTATACATTACATGTGTTATTAATGGCTGAAACAGATGCTTCCTTCTAGCGAAAGGGGTTTGTTTTTCTATAAAGTGAATCCTCCTGTAAATCTGAATCTTTTATTTGGTTACACTTCAGTTTGAGGGATAATAATATAAAAAGCCCTTCATACTCTGCCTTATATTATGGAGGCATTTACATTTTTAATTTGTTATGTATAAACAACTTTATATACATACACACATATTTTATTACTCATTATATATGACTCCATTTGTTTCTATTGTAAATTGCACAGTTTCTTAATCACTGCTAAGCATAAAATACCCTATCAGTAAATTATTCCTACAATGAAATACATGATGTGGTCTACAAATGACAGTTATTAATTTCAAGACTAAACTGTTGCATTTATGTTGTGGTTTATGTTCAATTAACACATGACTGCATTAATGCAGAACCTCTGTTTATCCCTGCACCGGATATTAAAGGAAAACAAAGTACCCTAAAAGGGGATTACTGCCTGTGCTAAACAGAATAAGCAGCAATTTATTTGGGGTTTACTTGTACAGCATCACCTGAGATACTCATGAGGAATTCAAAATGTGCGGCTCACATTTCAGAAAGGAAATAAATTGATTGCTTTACCTTTGATGCACTTTTTGTGGAAAGAATTGTGTCTCTGCACATGATAGATCAATGGCTCTGAAGCTGGCGCAGCTGCAGCTCATGAAAACCAGATTATTAGCAGAGGGAAGACATCTTTAAAAATAAGTCACCCATTTCTTTCATTAACTACAAACAAGCTTGTTTTGAGGGCTA
>NW_017729024.1:4200499-4203566 GCF_001723915.1 Gavialis gangeticus | reverse complement strand
TTCTTTCATTAACTACAAACAAGCTTGTTTTGAGGGCTAAGCAGCTCGTGTGAGTGAGCACATGAGGAGTCACAGTGGAAACAGTGATCATGATTCTTTTTGATGCAAAACATATAACTACAGTGAAATGCACTAGCTGCTATTTTGCTAGATGTACAAAGCTTCCTGTGAGTGAAATTTGCTAGAACAGGGTAGAACTAGACTGGTTTGAAGCTGAAATGCTGAATCAGCCTATTTTGTTAACAGCATAGCTCTGTATGAAGTTACTGCTTGTATATTTTGAATTTGAGTGCTTTGTAGGTGAAAACTAGCTCTGACTGAAAAACATGTGGGCCTGAATACTCTTCTTTGAACCCATGCTTGATCTGACCCTTAATTTTCTGTTCTCAACCAGAAAGGATCTTACTATTCTTTTGTCTGTGAATAAAAATCTGCACAATTACAGCCTACCTGTAAAATATTTGTGTTTGATATGAAAAGGTTAGTATTATGAAACAGATCCTGGACTCCAGTATTGCTGAAATAATTTTAATAGCAGAAGACCAAATTATTAGTGTTCGCCTTTTGTACACCATAGGGCTGTACAATTTTAGCAAAAACCCCACATCATCTACTTGGCAAACCTCCCAAAAAGCTCTGTGAGCCACTAAATCTCATCATGTGGATTTTATATTAGGACTTGTGTGTTTGTAAAGGAACTTAAAGAGTCCAGCTGGTGAAAAATGACTTCGTAAAACTGGCACTGTGGTACTAAATAAATTGTATAAACTCCCTCTGAGATTTACATTTCATTTCACATGGATTACATTTGCTTAATCGTATTGGCCCAGAGCATCCCTCTCCCACAAAAAACGCCTGGGAAGGGGATTTGGAAAAAGGCAATTTCTACACAAGTCCTCTCACAGAGCTTCTCCCATGTTGTTCCATGTGAAAGGAAAAGGAGGGAGGGTAGGTTTTGCTCCTTCGTGGAAGAGGTCACAAGTCGCAAATCCCTCACCAGATTTGGACCATCTGTACTGAGTCCTTGTGTCTTTGCACCAATGTTGGTTCTTTGCCCTTTACTCCTAGTGGCACAACTCCATTTTATTCTATTTATTTTCTGGGAATCTCTGCATAGGGGTAGATGGATTGGAAGGACAATGTCATTTCCCCCTAATGGCTCCAAACCTAGTCTATACACATTCGTCCATGGACCTTAAACATGTGGATGATCCTCTGCAGTGTGTGGATGGGTATGGAATGGTGCTGTAGAGATAGCTCCACCTCCTCTCTTCTTTCTGGCAGGGTCTATCTATGCCGAGACATGGTGGGGGCTGTGGGAATCTATCTATTAACATGTGTCTCTCAGGATTATGAAAACTGTTTTTAAGGTGGAGGGAAGGCAGAAGAAGTGGGGGTTTTTGCTTGTTTTTTTTGGTGCCATTTCCCTCCAGTCTTCATTAGTTGTGTGGCTTGTTAATCAATACCTTTTGCAGAATGCTGATCAAACCATTTTTTAAAACTCCAGCTTTGTGAGGTCAGCTTATTTGTATAGTCAAGGAACATGCACTAGCACACAGATGCAAACTATTAAGAAATTTAACTTGGCATTTTAGTGTTCAAGATACTTTGGTTCCAGGATGTTTAAAAGGGTTTGTTGGCAATGTCGTACTTTCACTTGTGAAAGTCAGTACAGACCTAGAAACTGAATCTCAGCATGCTAATCTGGACATTTCTACAGAATTAGATCCTGGCTCAGTTGTGATGTATGTGTTATGTGTCACTCTTTCTGCCTTGTGTTGCTTTGTTTTAGAATGACCCAAAAGGGTTAATTGCTAAAACTCCTGAATCCTGAGAAGCAGCTAAAACTGTTTAACCTGGCAGTGCCCAATACCCTTACAAAAGATATGGTATGTTCACTTGATAGAATCAAAGCTTACAGACAAGACATTTGGGAAGCTTCTGTATCCTCTCCTTTTGCCAGACGTGGTCAGCTGCCAGCCTCAGATAATGACAAATATAAAGGGGATTTGATACTCAGGGCTGCAGCATTATTTCACTGAGGACACAGATATGATTCCTTGCCCACATAGCTATCTTGGATTATATATGGGTAGAACATAGGCCAAATTCATCCCTGTTGTAATTCTTCTGAAATCAGTTTAGATGCATCTGGGACGAATTTAGCCAAGAGATTCTAGTGGTTTAAGCAAGAGACTGAGAACTGGAACTCAAGGTTTCTACTTTCAGCTTTGCCACAAACTCCTGTCCTGCGTGTTTTTATGGAAGTCCTTTAACTTCTGTCTGCCTCACCTAAACCATTGGTAAAATGGACAAACGATAGTAATACAGGTTGGACATAAATTTAAGTGGGAGATATGTATTTTTTCCAGTTTTTTTTCCTTACCTGATAGTGGTATTGTAAACTGTCTATATTCCATAAAGAAGGGTTCTTTAACCATGATTATATTAGGGTTGAAGCCAAGTTGGTCTGGAAGAAATACAAGATTAAAATCAGCGGATTCATCATTTTAATCCTGGCCCTACGAATGACTTGCTGTTTGGCTTGAACAACACACTTTGTTTTTTTCTGTCTCACTTCTCCTAGTTGTACATATTGTCATGGTGTGGGGTCCCCAGGGATGGTCATGATGGCACTAGGGCTCCATGATCATGCCAGCTCTGCCCCTAGGATGCCTTCTAATCTCACCTGCCATGTATTGTTGGTAAAAATAATACGTAGGGAGGCTGCCCATGAGTTTTTGTGCAGCCACAGTCCTACTAGACCCTGCAAGAGTCTGCTTAGCCCTCAAAACAAGCTTGTTTGTAGTTAATGAAAGAAATGGGTGACTTATTTTTAAAGATGTCTTCCTTAGACCCTTTGCCAGGTTCTGCTCCAAGTTGGTGCCTCATGGGACACCTTAAGCCTTATGGGCTTAATTGGATGGCTCCAAACCTCCCCTTATACCACTCCCCGTGTCTCACAGGTGTTACTTGAATATTGTTCCCTCTGTTGGTGTCTCAGCCTACTCAGCCTCTGCCCCCTTAATGTAGCTAAGCCTTTTAGCTGAGACCCACTATGTCAGGC
>NW_017729024.1:4191032-4195499 GCF_001723915.1 Gavialis gangeticus | reverse complement strand
TTAGACCCTTTGCCAGGTTCTGCTCCAAGTTGGTGCCTCATGGGACACCTTAAGCCTTATGGGCTTAATTGGATGGCTCCAAACCTCCCCTTATACCACTCCCCGTGTCTCACAGGTGTTACTTGAATATTGTTCCCTCTGTTGGTGTCTCAGCCTACTCAGCCTCTGCCCCCTTAATGTAGCTAAGCCTTTTAGCTGAGACCCACTATGTCAGGCCCGGTTTTGTAGCGCTAGCTCCAATCAATCTCCTCTAGTCACTGGGCTTTCCAGCCCCTGTAGCTGTGCTGGGGCTGTACATAATCATATGCCCACCTTGGCACTAATGAAGCATCCACCTCCCCTAACAACCTCATTCCAAACCACTGGTGCAGATGATAACACAAACATCAGCCCCTGGGCTATAGCATAACAATAATGATGGAGCCACACTCTGGCCCTCTAAGAAGTCAAACCTCTTCCCCAGTCTAGGGTGCCAGTCAGGCCAAGGCACCTTCTAAGCTCCAGGAACCATAGGAGTCCTATAGACAAAAGACCAGAGAACCAAACATCTCAGGGCAGCTCTTGGATGCTGGTGCTCCTTCCCCTGGTGGCTGCCAGTGAACTAACCCCTGCCAGCCCCAGCTCTGGGGCTTATATATGCCCAGGGCTCTGCCTCCTTCCAGTCAACTGACCGCATGCAGAGTGGCAACGCGACCCCTGAGAGTGCCAGTGTACCCCCTGACCAGCTCCACTTGCTGCTTAAGCAACGGGCAGAGGGGGCAGGTGGGAGTGCTGGTGCCCACCCCCCATGATCGGCCATGGAGGGTTCCCCCCCCGGTTGCTGACTGGTCTCTAAGCCGGCACCATGTGCATGCAGGTGCCAGCTAAATCCCTCATTATCCTGTTGCTCAGGCAACCTGCAGCTGTTGAGCATTGTCTAGCCTGCAGGGCTCTCTGGCTAGGCTGCTTCTGCCCTTAAAGGAGCAGGTAGGCCTTAGTGCCCTGCAGCACTTATCTCATAATATGAATCCACCTTTGTCTTGGGGATAGTTGAGATCTGAATTATTAGGGTGAAATTCTGCCCTCACTGAAATCAGTGGGTGTTTTCTATTCACTTCAGTGGGATCAGGCTCTTACCATTAATATTTGACAGAGCTGGTCACACTTTTTTGGATTTTGAAATTAAAGGGGGAAAAAAGTACAATTCAGTAGATTTTTAATGAAAAAATGCCAGCTGCTTTTTTATTTGCTATAAAGGTGGATCAACTTTTCGAAATATTCAAAACCATTTTTTTTTAAAGGTAAAATTTCCTTCTGCATTTCCCAATCAGAGTTGCTGCCCAGTGTCTATACAGCACCCAGGACAATGAACCTCCAAGTCCTGACTGGGGCCTGCAAGTGCTACCATAAAGCCCATTAAAAAAATAATGTGCATACAGTGAACTGAACACAGAAAGTGCACCTTGGAAGAATTTTATTAATCATTAGATATTAACAAAGCATTGTGCTATATTCAGATGAAAGACAAGTTAGTGATTTGTGACAAATTGTGAAGATGATTACACCAGCCTTATGCCAGTAAAATTCCACTGAAATTGTAGCTGTCTTCCTAGTTTGCTATGGGCTATATGATGCTAAAGCTCAGAGTGCTGAACTCCTTGGTTTATTACTGGTGTAATTTAGGAAGAATTCAAAAGAAATACATCTGTGTAAAACTGGTGCAAGAGCAGAATTAAACCCTCTTGAAAACCTGAGATACGGTGAAATTACAGCTACTGGACAAAGAGTTTGCCCCTTTTCTGAGACTTAAATTAATCTAGCTTCTAAAAACAAAATCACTTTGACTGCTACAATTTCCTGTTGCATGGTACATATTTTACTTCTAATTTACTGTATGGTATATATTTATGTTCTTATAGGGTATATTATAGTGTTGTACATCATAGTTTATTGCTATTATGCTGTTGTTAAGAACAAGCCCTAAATCAGGATTTGTTTTCCATTTTCTTCTTATTGATAATATTGCTCAAGGAAAATAGCTTGTTTTACAAGCTGTGCTTGCCCCACAGGACTTTAAGCAGCAGATAATAAAACTTACGTTGACAGAAAACTGACCAGACATGATGAAGGAAGGAGGGCGAAGAGGAGTGGGAGGAAGGAGAGTTTTAGGGAGGGACTGAATGCTTGTGCAGTCCACACCAAGATTTTTATTTTTATTTTTATTTTTACAAATTACTTTTTCATAAGAAGCACACAAAAAGTATGGTCCTCCTTGGCAGCCAGGAGGCAGAAAACAAATTCACTGAAATTTCCACTTTGTTTGTAGATGAACTCCCAGGAATAAACTGGAAAATAATTTTGTCCTCCAGGGAAGAGATGGCAGGCTGGACCTGGCAGCGGGCTGCATACCTATTGGTTCCCCATGACTCCATGTTTCATGTTATTAGGTAAGTGTTGCCCCCAGGTTAATACTACAGTTTTGTAACAGTTGTATTGCAAGAGTGACTGACTGGGCCTGAGGAGGAAGAGAGAGGCTCTGAGAAAGCTGGGGAGATGTAGTCTCTGGAAAAATGGAGAGGAAGTCCCAAGGGGAATGGAGTGGCAAGTGCCAGGGAGGACAGAGTAGAGTCCAAGGAAAGACAGAGGGAACTGCAGTGGTACAATAAAGGCTGTTCGTCTAGAAGCAGTCTCTGTGCTGTTTGGGACATCAGCACTCAGATCCTCCCATGACGAGAAAACACACCTCCCTTCCCAGGAGGTGACCAAAAAAAAGCAGCTCTCTGAGGAACTACAGATCACCATGGATGCCAGGGACAGAGATGGGCCAGGGTCTTGAGCCAGAGGCGTGCCCTCAAGAAGCCACAGCAAGGCTGACTTCAGGGGTCCTTCAGAAGAGGAAGACAAAACAGGGCTTCTTCTTGAGGAGCTCCAAGGCAGAGCTTCCCCCTGAAAGTGGCTTTGATCTGTGACAATCACCCACATCTGTTCACTGTACTGAGAATTTAGGAAAGCGGTTTTTTTTTGCCAATGTTACCTGAACTCATGGATTCCTCTATATGTTTTTCTCTCCTCTCCTCTGTGACCTCTAGATGCAATATTAGTTGCCACATTTTTCTCTCTCTATCAGTGCTCAACATTGGCCTGTTTCAGAGTCATCACCACCAACATACCCTCATGCTGCAGATGAGCAGACATCCTCTCCTTTCAAAAATCACTTCTGGGCCCAGGTGTCTTATGTGACAAGACAGAGCCTGTGCATTTAAACAGTTTTATCATCCTGACCCAGAGAACATATACATTTGGGTTTTTAAATCAGTGAAAAAAGTTCTACTGACTTCAGCAGGAGTTGGTCAGACTGGACAGTTTATTCTGCTCTATATAGTCTCAATCCTATGCACTGTACTGAAACAGAAGCTTAAACTGAGGTATGTGATCATGAAATCAATGTCCCTATTCAAATGTGCAATGAAGTCCAGGCTTAAATACTTTGCAGGCTTTGGGACCTATGCATGTAAGTTGTAGTAAAAAATTTGAAGGCTGTGCAGCTTATGGAAATGTAAGAGTGCTTGGTATTTTTAAGACTGACTTCATGTTGTGGAACATGCATTTTTCAGTCAGGCCTTAATTTCAAAGCTGAATGACCTCACCGTGCATTTATTAACTATGATGAGTGATAAAATATCAACCAGAAATTTCCACAGCATGATGAGTAAGTGCAAAGTGTTATGACTAGAATAAGTCTTTGAAGACCAAGAAGGAATGAAAACAAGACAGCAATAATGGTTTCAATATATAACAGAAGGCAGGGTAGTTATAGACTTTACAAACTAACTAAATAATATATATGTGGAACTTCGTCTGATGAAGATCAAATTTTTCTGATGAAGTGAGCTCAAGTTCCCAAAAGCTTGGGCTTTATATATATCTTATTTAGTTAGTCTATAAAGTGCAAATCTATCTTTCTGTCTACCGGATGTCAGACTAACATATCTAACTACCTCTCTCAGTTTAAAATATCCCAAGATTAATTAACAGAGAAATGAAAGACATAAGGGAAAACTAAAGGAGATTTTAAAAATAACAATATCACATACATAATAATGACTTCCATTCACAAAGAAATGTTTAAACTATAAATGGATGGATTTTCAAAGATGAACACCACCAAAACTCAGACCAATGACAGATGAGCCCTGTATCTGCTTACCAGCTGTGAAACCCAGGTTTCACATAGATCCCTTCATCCACCATTAGCCAACACTTGATATTCAGCCATCGCTGTGGTAGGATATTACAAAAAATTACAAGCACACAAAACATATAAAGAAAACAAAGATGAATGCCGTATCAAACTGAGATTAGAGAGCCATTTTTAGGAAAGGCAAATACAATCAACCAAATCAGAATATTGTAATCTCTACCACCGATTGGTTGGGTTAGGGTTCAAGACAGAAGAGGGGAAAGGGACATATTGGTGGGAGTCTACTA